>NW_026111621.1:521003-778503 GCF_024679095.1 Eriocheir sinensis | reverse complement strand
TCACCGTGTCTCCATGTACTTGTGTTGGTCAGAGAGAGAGAGAGAGAGAGAGAGAGAGAGATTTTAAGTATCTATAGAATCCCAAAAGTAAGGAAAATGAAGAAAGGAGGAGGAGGAGGAGGAGGAGGAGGACAGAGGAAGCCAGTGTCTGAGTACTACTGTAACTTTGCTCGTTTCCTCACCAATTTTCCTCCCTCCTCCTCCTCCTCCTTCCTCCTACCTCTACCCTTCCTCCCCTCTCCCTCCTTGTGCTATTTAGTGAACAATATTATAATGGCGTTGCGCAGTCAGGGACGGAAGGGAGGAGGAGGAGCGAAGGAAGGAAGAAACAAGTGGAGGAGGAGGAGGAGGAGGAGGAGGAAGAAACAACGTGTCATGAGTCGTTACACCACACAGCTGAGACTTTATATCCTCCTCCTCCTCCTCCTCCTCCTCCTCCTTCTTCAGAATCTTCCTCTTCCTCATCATTCCACACACAGTCCCTTACCATCATCATCACCCATGTAACATAACGGGGTTGGTAGTGTTGTGGTTGTGTTTTTAGCTTGTATGGTCAATGGTAAAGTTGTGGACGGGGTTGGTAGTGGTTGTGGACTTGTGGTTGTGTTTTTAGCTTGTATGGTCAATGGTAAAGCTATGGACGGGGTTGGTAGTGGTTGTGGACTTGTGGTTGTGTTTTTGCTTGTATGGTCAATGGTAAAGTTGTGGACGGGGTTGGTAGTGGTTGTGGACTTGTGGTTGTGTTTTTGCTTGTATGGTCAATGGTAAAGTTGTGGACGGGGTTGGTAGTGGTTGTGGACTTGTGGTTGTGTTTTGCTTGTATGGTCAATGGTAAAGTTGTGGACGGGGTTGGTAGTGGTTGTGGACTTGTGGTTGTGTTTTTGCTTGTATGGTCAATGGTAAAGTTGTGGACGGGGTTGGTAGTGGTTGTGGACTTGTGGTTGTGTTTTTGCTTGTATGGTCAATGGTAAAGTTGTGGACGGGGTTGGTAGTGGTTGTGGACTTGTGGTTGTGTTTTTGCTTGTATGGTCATTGGTAAAGTTGTGGACCGGGTTGGTAGTGGTTGTGGACTTGTGGTTGTGTTTTTGCTTGTATGGTCATTGGTAAAGCTATGGACGGGGTTGGTTGTGTTTGTATGGTCAATGATAAAGCTACCAAGTCCACCATACAGTAACAGTGAACGGGGTGACAGTGGCGCCGTAGAGTTTGCAAATAGCGAAGAGTTCCGTGCAATAACAATATCAGTTATACGTGATCATGGCTTTGGTGATACTGAATTTGGTTGTTGCTGGTCGGTTGGTTGGTCGCTGGTTGGTGGTTGTACTGTCTCATCGGCTGGCTGTTTGGTTGATTGGGTTCTTGGCTAATGAATATAATAGTTGGTTTGTAATAGTGGATGTGGTTGCTGGTTGTACTGTCACATTGGTTGCCTGGTTGGTTGGTTGCTGGTTGGTTGTCCTGTCTCATAGGCTGGCTGTTTGGTTGCTTGGTTGGGTTCTTGGTTAGTGAATATATATAATAGTTGGTTTGTGATAGTGGAAATGGTTGCTGGTTGTACTGCCCCATTGGTTGCCTGGTTGGTTTAGGTTCTTGGTGAATAAATGGCAATAGACTTGGTCATGAAGATATTTATTTGGTAGCACTGGATGTGGGTAGTGTGGTAGTTGGCTGTACTGTCTCACTGGTTGCCTGTCTGTCTGGTTGTCTGGTTGGTTTGGGCTGTGTTCTCAGTGAATGAAAGACAATATACTTGATCACGATTGACATTGGTTTGGTAATACTGCATGTGGGTAGTGTGGTAGTTGGCTGTACTGTCTCACTGGTTGCCTGTCTGTCTGGTTGTCTGGTTGTTTTGGGTTGGATTCTCAGTGAATGAAAGACAATATACTTGGTCACGATTGACATTGGTTTGGTAATACTGCATGTGATTGTTGGTGGTTGGCTGTACTGTCTCACTGGTTGCCTGTCTGTTTGGTTTTCTGGTTGTTTTGGGTTGGATTCTCAGTGAATGGAAGATAATATACTTAATCACGAAGACATTGGTTTGGTAATACTGCATGTGATTGTTGGTGGTTGGCTGTACTGTCTCACTGGTTGCCTGTCTGTCTGGTTGTCTGGTTGTTTTGGGTTGGATTCTCAGTGAATGGAGGATAATATACTTAATCACGAAGACATTGGTTTGGTAATACTGCATGTGATTGTTGGTGGTTGGCTGTACTGTCTCACTGGTTGCCTGTCTGTCTGGTTGTCTGGTTGTTTTGGGTTGGATTCTCAGTGAATGGAAGATAATATACTTAATCACGAAGACATTGGTTTGGTAATACTGAATGTGATTGTTGGTGGTTGGTGGTTCTCCCCATTGGTTGTCTGGTTGGGTTTGGGTTCTTGGTGAATAAAACACAATATACTTGATCACGAAGACATTGGTTTGGTAATACTGCATATGACCGTCGGTGGTTGGTGGCTGGCCCATGGGTTGCCTGGTTGGGTTGGGTTCTTGGCGAATAAATGGCATAATACTCGGTCGTAAAGTTTGGCTAAGTTGGGAGTATTAGGAGCATCTGCCTCCCGCGGTGTGTGTTCATTTCATATTTCGTCGAGTGAATGCCTCGCTATTCAGCCGGCAAATTGGGTTTTAAAATTTGAAGAGGCGCAACAGGACGTGACTTCGCTATCTGAGGTCGGGAGTTGCGTATTTCAATATAACTTTCTGGCATATGCGTTCTGAGAGAGAGAGAGTATTATGTGGGAAGAGAAGAAAGTTATAGATTGAGATATAGTGTGTGTGTGTGTGTGTGTGTGTTGCTTTTCTCGAATATTTTCTTTGGCGCGGCCGCTCAAGAGAATTTATTGTTGACTTTTCGTCGATTAAAGAAGTTTTGGTGAGAATATTCACGAGTGGAAGTTGCCGGCCTAGGAAAGGGGTGAGGGGGAGGGGGGAGGGGAAATGTGACCGAGGTGGGGGAGGAGGGGAGGAGAGGAAGAGAGGGGAAGTATGAAAGAGGGGAGGAGGAGGAGGAGGAAGAGTGGGGGATATGTGAGCAAGAGGAGGAGGGAAGATGAGGAGAATGAAGGGCAGTAGGGGAAAGAATATCAACTGTGGGGTGAGGGAAGAAGGAACGGGGCGATTATTGGGAGTGGGAAAGAACCCCGGTGGCAGGGTTTCCAAAGGGTAGCGACCGGGGGCCCTATAGAGCAGAGTGAAGGGAACCAAGGAGACGATAGGAGCAGAAGGGCAGGGTGCTAGACGGGAGGGAGGGAGGCTACATGTGAGATACACTGAGATGCTGGGTGGAAAGGTAGTATGTAGGGTGGTTAGGCTCCGGCGACTGCACGATAGGTTAGCTTAGGTTACGTTAGGTTAGGGACTTGGGTTAAGGTCGGGAGGGACAGGAAACACAAGGAACAGCAGCGGTGGTGGCGCAGTAGTAGAGAAAGCCATGAATGCAGAACGGAGATAAGACAAGAACACGTGGCAGGGCGGCAGGGAAGGGAAGGGAAGGGAAGGGAAGGGAAGGGAAACGCAGTGTCTAGAGAGGGAGCAGGAAGCCATGAAGACCACATAGGCTGAAGACCACACGAAGGGGAAGAACAGCCACGCCGGGAGGAGGAGGAGGAGGAGAATGCCACACTGTAAGAGAAATGGGAAGGTCATGCAAGCGATCGAGGAGGAGGAGGAGGAGGAGGAGGACATGCAGTAGGAGAAAGGGGGAGGCCATGGAAGAAGAAGAGGAGGAGGAGGAGAAAGGGGGAGGCCATGGAAGAAGAAGAGGAGGAGGAGGAGGAAAAGGAATAGAAGGTTACACAATAGGACAAGAGGGAATGTCATGCAAGAGGAGGAGGAGGAGGAGGAGGAGGAGGAGAAGAGCCCGGCGCCACAATACAGCCTCAGTGGTGGGCAGCAAATAACAATTGTTCTCGTCGGTAATTGATCCCGTCCATCGCCGGCGGCTTCATATAGGCGAGGCTTCTCCACCTGCTGAATATTCCGCCACCACCGCGTATCCGGGGCGCTGGGCAGGCAGGCTTCGGCAGGGCGCTCTACAGGACGCCAAACTCCTCTTCCCTACCAGTTCTCCTCCTCCTTCTTCTCCCCTACACTTCCTCCTTCTCCTCCTATTCCGATTGCATGCCCTCCAGGTCCTCCTCCTCCTCCTCCTCCTCCTCCTGCTTCCCCTCCCTAACAATCTTCTTCCCTACTCCTACTCCTCTACACATCCTTCTACTCCTTTACACTTCCTGATCCTCCTTCTCTTCCTCCTCCTCCTCCTCCTCCTACAAATGCATACCCTCTAGCTCCTCCTCCTCCTCTTCTAACATTCCATTCTCCTCCTACGCGTATACGATTTAGTTTCCCCTCCTCCTCCTCCTCCTCCTCCTTTGTTGCAGCAGGAGTGAGCTGACTGTTCCTATACGTACGCCCAGCAAGTGCTTTAATCTGGTCCGCGGGTGGCTGGGGTGCCCGACGCCTTGCTTAAATCACTAAAGCAGGGGCCGCGTTATGACCCAACAAGTGCTCTGCTACATTACCTGGCTTTCCGTGTTTATATGTTTCCGTGTTTTTGCCTCTATAGATGTGCCCCTCTTCTGCTGCTGCTGTTGTTGTTGTTAATTCTTTCCATGTTCTCTCAATCGTATTTTTCCTCCTCTATCAGAATTTTTTTCCATTTTGTCTTCGATGTCCGTAAACTCCTCCCCCTCTTCCTTCCTTCTCCTCCTCCTCCATGTTAGAAAAGGCTATCGTTTGTGGTTTAAGGAAAGAAAGAGTTCATAATCTTCCACGGTGAGCGAAGGAGGAAGCGAGTTAGGGAGCGAGGGAGAGAAGAAGGGAGGAAAGGGATGTTTAGGTTAATGAGTGAGGGAGGGTGTGAGGGAGGGCTGCTAGTGTGTGTGTGTGTGTGTGTGTGTGTGTGTGTGTGTGTGAGGGGATGCACGCGAGTATGGGAATGCGTGAGTGAGTGTTCGGTGTCGTTTCCATCTCCCCCAATGATCATATTTCTCCTATTTTCCTTGAGTCCACCTGGAAAATGGCCCGGGCTCTCTTCTTCCTTCCTTGCTTCCTTCCCCTGTTTCGTTCTTTTTTTTTCATTCGTATTTTAATTCTTCTTCTTCGTGGCTTTTATGTGTTTTTCCTTCTTCGTCTTTGTCTTCTTTTTTTCTTCTTTTTCTTCGTTTTCTTCTCCTTCCTCCTCCTCTTCTTCTTCTTCCTTGTCCTCTTTCTCTTTTTCCTCTTCTTCTTCTTCATCTTTTCTATATTTGTCAATCTATCTACGTAAATCTCATCATATTACTCCTAATTTTCCTCCTCCTCCTCCTCCTCCTCCTCCTCGTTTCCCTCATTCGCCTTCTATTTCATCATCATCTTTTTCAATTTTATTTTCCCATTCTCGTTTATTTTTCCTTCCATCTTCTTTTGTTTTGTTCATGTTCTGCAGTCTACCAATTGTTCTTCCTTTCCTCTTCCTCCTCCTCTTCTTCCTCCTCCTCTTCTTCACGTACAATCATTGGAGGACTGTAACAGACTTTGACAGGACAGTGTAGATGCAAATCCTATTCTACTCTCTCTCTCTCTCTCTCTCTCTCTCTCTCTCTCTCTCTCTCTCTCTCTCTCTCTCTCTCTTCGTCGTCGTCGTCCTTTTCTGCGCCTATTGTGACGACGAGAGAAGAAAAAACCCGCCGATGTAGCCATGCACAAAATTTGACAGGCTGCGTGTATGTCAACGGTATATGAAGCTGTTAGCGCGCCGACCGAGGCTACGATTACCACCACAGCCTACTATATGGCAACCCCCTCCCTCTCTCCCCTCTCTCTCTCTCTCTCTCTCTCTCTCTGTTCATACAATCTCCTCTCTATTATTTTCCCTGTGTGTGTGTGTGTGTGTGTGTGTGTGTGTGTGTTGTCATCTTTAGTGTTTTCCATATTTTTTTTTGTCTATTGTTCTCGTGATGTGTGTGACAGTGATGAGGTTGTTGATGGTGGTGGTGGTGTGAGGGGGGGGGGGTTGTGTGTGTGTGTGTGTGTGTGTGTGTGTGTGTGTGTGTGTGTGTGTGTGTGTGTGTGTGTATAGCTTAAAATGTCACGTTACTACTTTTTTTTACTACTACTACTACTACTACTACTACTGCTTCTTTCCCTTCCCTGTTCATCTCCTTCCCTTCCTTTTCCCAACCCTTTGTATCTCTTCCTCTTCCCATATTATCTTTTTCCTTTACTTTCCCTTCTATACCCTTCCTTTTCCTTCTCCATTTCTTTTCCTAACCTTTCTGTCCCTCTGTTGTCCACCCCTTCCTCTTCCCCTTCCCCCATCCCTTTCATTTTCGCTGTGGCATTTTACCCCTTCCTATTTTCTTTCCCCTTCCTTTCCTTGCCAACCCCTCCAGTCCGTTTTCCTCCCCTTTCCCCTTTTTCCTTTCCCTGCCCTACCCTACCCGCCCTTCTCTTCTCTCCCTTTCCTTTCTCCCTCCTCACCTTTCTCTCCCTCGCTGCAGCATTTCTCTTCCTTTCACCCTTTTTCTCATTACCTTTTCCTACCCTACCCTCCCTCCTCCTCCTCCACCTCTCCTCCCTCGCCTCTCTTCCCCTCGCTGCAGCCTTTAACGGAAGCTTCCAGATCGTGTTTACTTGATTTTCCGCGATGGACGAGGACGAGACTGTTTGCTAGATTAAGTGAGGCGCGATTTATTGAACCATAAACTAAGTAGGGCTCCGAGAAGGGAAGGAAGGGAAGAAGGAAGGGGAGAGCGGTGGTGATGGTGGTGGTGGTGGTGGTTGTGATGAGTGCAATGTTATAGTATGTAGCTGCTTTCTCTCTCTCTCTCTCTCTCTCTCTCTCTCTCTCTCTCTCTCTCTCTCTCTCTCTCTCTCTCCTTTTCTTTGTTTTATTTTTTCCTTCCTTTCCTTCTCTTTCTCTCCCTCCTTCCTTCCCTTTCCCTTCTCCCTTCCTCTTTCCTTTTCTCTCTTCTCTTACCCATTATCCCTCTCACCATTTCTCTCCTTCACTCCCATCATCCTCTCTCTCCCCTCTCCCTTCTTTCTTTCCCTTCCTCCCCATTCACCTCCCCTCACCTCCCTCTCTCCCTCCCTTCTTCCATGCCCATCATCCTCCCTCTCACTTTATCTCCCATCTTCCCCATCACCCTCCTATCTCCCCTCCATTTCTCCCTCCCCACTATTCACACTCCCTCCCTCGGTGTTGGGGCATGAGTTGGGGGAGGGAGAGGGGGGGGGGGGGGGGTGGAGGGCGGCTCACGTGGTCCAAATGCCAGGAAAATGTTGATATCAAATTGTTTTGTAATATTGGCGTTGATTAAAACTGAGAAGAGGAGATTACTGTATGACGCTGGTGGTGGTGGTGGCGCTGGTGGTGGTGGTGTTGGTGGTGGTGGAGGTGGTGGTGGTGGTGGTGCACTAATGGAGGCATTTTTTATCCTGTATTTCTGTTTATTCATTTATTTATATGTTGTGGAAGAGAGAGAGAGAGAGAGAGAGAGTGTGCTACATTCGTCGTCCGGCCTCCTCCCTCCCTCCATCCCTCCCCGCCCCTTCCTGTACGCTACATGTTCTGTTTTATTCATTACCATATTTATTTATCCCTAGTGTAATTCTGAGGGCCGCTGTTTGCAAGTGTATTTCGTTGATGCGTTTTATAATTTTTCACCCAGTTTTACGCGCCGAGTATTTTTTGTTTTGGGGTAATAATAAAGTTGAAAGTTAAGTATTTAGCAACGTGTGGGTGGCTGTGTGTGTGTGTGTGTGTGTGTGTGTGTGTGTGTGTGTGTGTGTAAAATTAACCTCTCTTTTGGTCACTCTTTATTTTTGTCTATTATGGGAGCGGTGAGTAGCGGGCTTTTTTTTTCTATACATTTTTTGTTGGTCTTGAGCCGTCTCCTTTGTTGTAAAAAAAAAAAAAAATGATCAGAGACAAAAATAGATCACTTCTGTTCTCTCTCTCTCTCTCTCTCTCTCTCTCTCTCTCTCTCTCTCTCTCTCTCTCTCTCTCTCTCTCTCTCTCTCTCTCTCTCTCTCTCCCCTTTAAATACGGAACAGCGACTTGCGGCCATTGCTATGAATCGGTTTTGCCCGCTGTCTGTCTGTCTCCATAAACTAATGTTGAGTCGGGTTTGAGTCGGTAATTTGGGAAGATTAAGAGAAGGAGGAGGTGGAGGAGAAGGAGGAGGAGAAGGAGGAGGAAGAGGATAATAAGAAAGAGGAAAAGAGTAAAGAAAATGGGTATTGAAGAGGAAGAGGGTTAACGAAATGGATATGGAGGAAGAGGTTTAATATATTAGGAGGAGAAGGAGGAGGAAGAGGAAAGAAAATGGATATGGAAGAGGAGGAGAATTAACGAAATGGATATGGAGGAGGAGGAAGAGGAGGAAAATAAAGGAAATGGATATGAAGGAGGAGGAGGAGGAGGAGGAGGAGGAGAAAGGAAATATATGTGCACGTGTGTGTTAATGGATGATTAGTGATTATATTAAGGAGCAAGAAAATGATTACTTTACATTTGGCAGTGTTGAAGGACATCTGCCATTTTTCTGACCGCCGAGTGATCTGGTCCAGGTCTCTCCGGATAATATCGCAGTCTGCCGTCGTGAGGGTCTTCCCACCCACCTTTGTGTCGTCGGCAAATTTTGAAAGATTGGATTTCAGTCCTAGTTCGTCGGTCGTTGGGTTTCATTCACAGGTCGTTGATATATATGATGAAAAGTATGGGTCCCAGCACTGACCCGTATGGCACTCCACTTGTGACCGGGAGCCACTCGGAGGCCTGTCCGTTGAATACACCTCGTTTTCTTCCAGTGAGCCAGTCCTTGATCCACGCTGTCAGATTGTCGCCTAACCCCGCCGACTTGAGTTTCTTGAGGAGTCTTTCGTGTGGCACTTTGTCAAAGGCTTTCTGAAAGTCTAGATATATAACATCGCTCCCTTCGTTCCTTTGCTTCCTCACCGTTTTCCTTTTGCTCTTTTCCTCCATTCTTCCTTCCTTGCTATCTTCCTTCGTTCCTCCTATTCTCTGCTCTATTGCTTCGTTCTTCCATCCTTTGCTTCTTTCCTCCCTCCCATCTTTCCTCCCTCCCTCCCTCCCTCCCTTCTCTCCTCCCTCCCTCCCTCCCTCCCTCCTTCCCTCGTCCCCGTCAAGGCGCCTGTTTTAATTCCGCCTCCTCAAGTGGCTCCCGGACTCAGCCACATCACTCTCTAATTAGCTGCTGAATAATGTACAGTCAAACAGTCGTAACAGCCGCTAATAAGGTCGCCCCGCCGAGCTGTCCCGCCGCTAGATTCTCCGCATTCCAATCTTTATTACGACTCCCTCAAGGATATTCTCTCTCTCTCTCTCTCTCTCTCTCTCTCTCTCTCTCTCTCTCTCTCTCTCTCTCTCTCTCTCTCTCTCTCTCTCTCTCTCTCTCGGTATTTTTTAATCTATTTATCATGTGTCACTTTTTACGATTCTCTTCAAACAACTTTTCCTTTGCATATTTCGTGTCCTGTTATAGATGAGTTTGGTTTTAACTCTCTCTCTCTCTCTCTCTCTCTCTCTCTCTCTCTCTCTCTCTCTCTCTCTCTCTCTCTCTCTCTCTCTCTCTCTCTCTCTCTCGTTCATTAGTTATTTTGAATCTGCATAATGATCTCCCTTAATTAGTCTGTGATTTATTTGTTCATTTATTTAATTTCACGTTTTTTTATCATCTTTATCGTGGTCATTTTTCCCTCCTCTTCCTCCTCCTCCTCCGTCACCTGTCCTGCTTAACCTTTACTTCCTCCTCCTCTTCGTCTTTCTCTTCCTCTTCTTTCTCTTCCCTTTCCACGGCCGTGATTAAATGCTAGCCAGTCTTGTGCGATTATATTTTTTGCTCTTTTATGCTCTAGATTTGAATTATCGGCTTGTGTGTGTGTGTGTGTGTGTGTGTGTGTGTGTGTGTGTGTGTGTGTGTGTGTGTGCTTTAAAATGAGAAAGATTGGTAAAACGGTGAAGGTCAGAGAGAGAGAGAGAGAGAGAGAGAGAGATTGAAGTGATTGAAACTGACTTTTTACTTCAAATTTATCTTCCATGAAATTATTATTATTATTATTATTATTATTATTATTATTATTATTATTATTATCCTTATTATTGTTACTACTGCTACTACTACTACTACTACTACTACTTTTTGCAGGTGTAGTTAATTAAGGTGTAACACTCCCATCACTCCTGCAAGCGATTGTCGTGATGGATCAGGTGATGATGATGAAGAAAAATAATGACACAAAAATAAATTGGAAGTTGCTGTAATGATAGTAATGAAAAAAAATGCTGTATTGATAACATTGACAATAATGATGAAAAAAATACGTGGAAAAAATGGGAGTAATAAATATAAAACAGTAAAAAAAAAAGCGAGCAAAGGAATGAATAGGAGAAGGAAACTGAGGAAGAAGAAGAAGAAAAGGAGGAATAAGAGAGAGAGAGAGAGAGAGAGAAAACAATATATAGAGGAAGAAAAGGATGGATTAGTTTTGCGATACCAGACAGGGAGGAAGGGAGAGGAATTGGAGGAGGAGGAGGAGGAGGAGGAGATAATAATGATGATGATGATGATGGTGATGATGATGATGGAAGTAAAGGTAATCAAGAATAATGACGTATGTTCCTTTTTTGTCCTCCGCAGGTAAGGGCGCGTGACAGGTGAAGGTGGTGGCCAGGTGAGACGGACAGACAGAACAGGTAGGTGAGAGGACCGAGTCACGGCTCTCTTGTTTCAGTAATACGGATGTCCTCTTTGTCCTCCTCCTCTTCTTCTTCCTCTTCTTCTTCTTCTTCTTCTTCTTCTTCTTCTTCTTCTTCTTCTTCTTTTTTACACATTTATTTTATCATCTCCTCCTCCTCCTGTTCCTCCTCCTCATTATTTCCTCTAAATCACTTCTTTTCGTCTTCTTCTTTTATACAATTCCACGAAGCTTTCTCTTGTCTATTTTCCCTCCTCCTCCTCCTCCTCCTCCTCCTCCTCCTCCTCCTCCCCGGCGGGCCTTTCCCAGGTGAGAAATAGTCATCGTTGTCGTCCTCGTCACAAATTACTGAAGTCTTTGAAGGAGCCTTTATAAAGAAGCTATTTCTCTCTCTCTCTCTCTCTCTCTCTCTCTCTCTCTCTCTCTCTCTCTCTCTCTCTCTCTCTCTCTCTCTCTCTCTCTCTCTCTCTCTCTCTCTCTCTCTCTCTCTCTCTCTCTCTCTCTCTCTCTCTCTCTCTCTCTCTTCTTAATATATCTGGTGCTTATTGAAATTCTTGAGTCAGAATGAACTTGCGAGGAAATTAAGTTATTCAGAAGTAAAAGGCGCCCACATTCTCTCTCTCTCTCTCTCTCTCTCTCTCTCTCTCTCTCTCTCTCTCTCTCTCTCTCTCTCTCTCTCTCTCTCTCTCAGTATGATTTATATTTATTGCCTTTTCATTATTTGCGTTGTGTGTGTGTGTGTGTGTGTGTGTGTGTGTGTGTGTGTGTGTGTGTGTTTCATTAGTCCATTTCATTCATTTTTTGTGTATCTGTCTGTGATTATACATTTTTTTCATCCTATTTTATTTATTTTCATACATTTTTATTCATCCGATTATGTATCTGTCTGTGTATGTGTTTCAATGTGTCTGTCTGTCTTTTTTATATTATGTGTCTGTGTCTCATCCCCCCCCACCTCTCTCTCTCTCTCTCTCTCTCTCTCTCTCTCTCCTCTAGATAATGATGGGGACTATATATGAAGATAGGGAAGTATTGCCAAAACATGTTGCGGTAGAAGAAGGGGCTTGAACACTTAACCTTGGCGAGACCCTTGTGTGTGTGTGTGTGTGTGTGTGTCAGCGCGCCAGGTGTGAGGTGCAAGATTCATGGTGTGGCGGAGTCGAAGCATAAAAACACTTGCTCGAAACGGCTTCATAATTGGACTGTTTTCGCATTTAACTTCTTCCTCTTCTTCTTCTTCTTCCTTCTTCTTCAGTGCTATTTTTTTTTTTTTTTTTTACTTTTCTTCCTTTCTCCTTTTTTTCTTCTCATCTTTCTTTCTTTCTCCTCTTCTTCCTCCTCTTCGTCTCTCTATAATTTTTCTTTTTTCTCGTTTTACTAATTGTTTTTATATGTCGTATTTAACTTCTTCCTCTTCTTCTTCTTCTTCCTTCTTCTTCAGTGCCATTTTTTTAACTTTTCTTTCTCCTCTTTTTCTTCTCATCTCTCTTTCTTTCCCCTCTTCCTCCTCCTCCTTTTCTTCCCTCTTCCTATTTTTTCTTCGTTTTCCGTTTTGTAATGTTATTTTTTTTTTCGGTCTATCGAGGTACCTCAATCTACTTTTTTTTATAATTGTTTTTTTCGTTGTTTTCTTTCAAGCTTTTTACTAATTGTTTTTATTCGTCGTTTTTTTGTGATATCTTTGTCCTCCTCCTCCTCCTCCTCCTCCTCCTCCTTATGAGCGGATAGAAAGTCTTACAATATTTTCCACAACATAATCTTTAACTCCTCTTTTTACCTCCCTATTCTCCCTATCTTGCTGTCACCCGCCTCTACCTTTTCCTCATCCACCGCTCTCCACCTTTCCTTTTTCCTCTTCCTTTTTCCCTTTTGCTCCTCAACCCGCCTCGATGTCTCCGTTTTTTTGTATTGCTTTATTTTGTTTCTCATAATGTTATCTCCATCCTGCGTGTTTTCTCACTCTTCTTCTTCTTCTTCGGTTCTCTTCTTTATCTTGTATCTCTTCTTCTCTTTCCTCCTCATCTCTTATCAGTTTTAATTTGTCTTTTCTCCCTCTTTTTCTTCTTTTCATGCCTTCACTCTATCTCTCCTCTTCTATTCTCTGCATCTTCTCTTCTCTTTCTTTTACTTATCTTCTTCTGGTTTGCCTCTATCCTGCATCTCTTCTTTTCTGTTATCTTGCGTCTCTTCTCTCTCCTACATCTCCTCTCCTCTCCTCTCTTGAACTCCCCTTCCTCCTCTTCTTCTTTTCTATTCTGCAACCTTTCATCTTTCTTTTAGCTTGCGTCTCTTCTCTCCTTTCTCCTTCATCTTCTTTCCTCTTATCTCTACCCCTCTTCATCTCTTTCCCTCTTCTCTGTCTTCTATATCTCTCTCCTCTCTCTCCTTTCTCCTTTCCCTCCTTCCCTTTCCCTCAATTTCTCTCTCCTCTCTTTCCTTTATACCAACCATCCCTTCACTTCACTATACATCTCTTCCCCTTCCCCTTTCTCCCCATTCCTCTCTCTTATCTCTATTGCTTTACATATTTTCACCCCTTCATCATCCATCTCTCCCCTTCCTCCCTCTCTCCTCTTCCTTGCATTATCTTCCTTCACTATGTATCTCTTCCCCTTACCCTTCCTCCTCTCTCCTTCCGTCATTGTGCACCTGTTCCGGCCATTCACTCACTCCGTTCCCCTCCCGCCTTAATGATGGGGCCCGTTCATCACACCCCTGCAGTTGTCATCGGCGCCGCGGGTTCTATTATTGCTCATCGACTTGACTCCGGCGGGGGCAGAAGTGTGAGGCGGCGGTGGCGATGGTGGTGGTGACGGCGGTGGCGGTGGTGGTGGTAGCGGTACATGGGTGCATATTAACGTATCGGGCAACCATATCGATTATTTTCTAAGTCCGCAGAGAAGATTAAGTGGTTTTTCACGAATGGCTTTATCCCGTCCAAGGTGCAGAGGCCGTGTACATCTTATCACTAGGGTCACAAAACGACCCGTGAGAATCCCAGCAACTTGGCCATAACCCTTCCTGTCTTGTTTATTCAATTTCCACAGTTAGCTTTACGATATCTGCTCCTCACATTATTTTATTGATCTCATTCAGGGCCGCTATCACAGTTGTTTTGTTTGTTTAGATCGTTACCAATGGCTGTTATCGCCGCCATAGTATTTCCACGTAAAACTGGCCGATGGGGTAGTGGCGGCTGCGGGGTTAGCCTAGCCCCGCACCTTGGCACACACTCTCAACACCTCTCCCTTCCCCTGCAGCCGCCAGCCCGCCACTACCCCATCGGCCAGTTTCACGTGGAAAACTATAGCGTCGATCGCCGCCATTGGCAACGATCAAAACACACGAAGTGACTGTGAAAGCGGCCCTCAGACAGCAAGATATCCAGAGACCCCAACGGAGCAAGGCCATAATAATCTTTTCTCAGTGGGAAAAGAGAGAAAGTGGAGAGGATTCAGGGGAGTAACCTCACTTTCCTCTCCTACAGTCCTTTCATTTGATCTTTTCTCGTTCTTTATTCCTCATGAACTTTTGATTTCTACTGACTATTTTTATTTTATTTCTCATTTTCTATTTCATTCCTGCAGACCTTTTTAGCTAACCATACCCAGGTGCATAGGAATAAGCTCATTAGCCTCTATTCTGTAATTTGATCCCTCTCTCTTTAATTATCCAGCGTGAACTTTAGGTATCTGCCGGCCATACTTGCTGCCTCTCATTCACTCTAATTAGCCCTTCTCTGTCTCTAATTTGATTTTTCTTCTTTCTCGTTAACCCGGTAGCAACGACGGGCCAAATTTGTGGCTTTACTGTGTACCAGCGACAGGCCATATTTTTGCCATGATATAAACCCCCAAAAATAGATGATGCATAAACAGATTACAAATGCGTTGATATATATTATGAAATGGTTTGCGTGAGTGATGATTTTTTTCTCATTTTTCTCGCTTAGAGGGGCCTCTAGGAAACATCATCCCCGCAGATACCGGGTTAATTATTCGCTGTAACCTTTTAAAATCATTGCCACGAGTCCCCATAACAGCCTTTCCTATCCTCCTCATACTGTTCTTTATCTTGTTTGTCTTTTCAGAAATTGAGGTGTTTTGCCTGTAATGTTGCCTAGCGTTCTTAGTCATGGTTCTCTCTTCCCTGTAATTCTTTTTTATATTGATGCTTTGGTTTTAGATTTCGTATTATTACTATTCCTTTTATTTATCCTCGTCTTCATCGTCCTCGCCTTCCCTCTTCTCGTCCTCCTTGGCGTTCGTTTTTGTCATTTCCTCTTCATCTTCCTCGTCTTTTTCCTCTTCTTCCATCTCGTTTTTCCTTGCTTTGCTTTCCTAGTCTTCCTGCTTTTCCTCCGTCTTCTTCTTTTCCTCCTATCTCCTTCTGTTCTTCTTAGTTTTCTTTGTCATCCTTCTCTTTCTCCTTATCAACCTCCTCCTCCTCCTCTTTCTCTTCCTAATTGTCCAACTCTTTTTCGTTTTTCCTCTCTCTCTCTCTCTCCTCGTTCTTTTCTGCCACCTCCTCCTCATCCTCATCCTCTTAATCATCGTCCTCCTTGTTCTTGTCTTTCTCCTGTGTATTTATCCATTTCCTTTTCATTCTTCTCCTTCTCTTCTTCTTTCCATTCGTCCTCCACCACCTCTTCCTCCTCCTCCTCGTTCTTCAAACACCTTATTCTTCTCCTCCTTATTCTCCTTATCATTCCTCTGTGACTCTTCGTGTTCCCCCTTGCCCTCTTCCTCCTCCTCCTCCTCCTCCTCCTCCTCCGCCTCCTCCACCACCACACACAGGCGCAAACAAAATATAATAAAAATGTGAGCCCCCCCTTGTCCCGGCTGCCTCATCCTCAAGTATATATAGACGACAAAAACACGGCTGTCAGGAGTGTGCCGAGAGATGACTTACGGCCATATTTTTAAACATTTCTGCGCCCAAGAACACGTAATTTACCAGTCTTTCGTGGGAGTTCAGGGCATTTCCAGGGGTACTTTTATGACCCTGGTGGTTGTCTGAGCCTTCTTCTGTACCGTGAACCTAAAAGAACACTTATTAGGACTCGGTTAACCTCCCTTTTGGCCTTTGGAAATAGTTTGTGTACCAACCTTAGACCCTACAATATGTTCAGTCTGTCACGCCTCCCTTTCTTCCCCCTTACTACCTACCTTTCTCCCCTTCTCTCTCCCCGTACCTACCTATCTACCTCCCTTCTCTCTCCCCGCTACCTACTTACCTACCTCTCCTATCTACACTATCTACTATATTCTTTCTTCCCTCCCTTTCTTCTTCTTTCTTCCACCAACCTTTTCTTCTTCCTTCTATTTACTCTCCTCTCTTCCTCCTCCCCCTCCTCCTCCTCCTCTTCTTCTTCTCCACCCACCTGTTGTCTCCTCTCTTCTTCTCTCTTCCTTTCCTCCATCTAATCACTTCCCTCCTTCCTTCGTTCCTTTTCCTTACCTCCTTCTCTTTTTCCCTCCTTCGCACTGTCTTCTCTCTATCCCTCTTCCTTCTCCTCCTCCCAGTTGCTTCCTCATCTCTCCTTCTCTTCTCCTCCCCTCACCTCCTCCGTTTCCTGCCTCATACCTGTTGTTTCCTCACCTTTTCTCTGCCTCTTTTCTCCTCTACTCATCTCCCATTTCCCGTTATCCTCCTCCTCCTTCTCCCTTTCTGTTATCCTTCATCTCTTCTTTCTCCTCTTTATCCTCTTTCCCCTTCCCCGAGACCCTTACCTTCCTCCACCTCCTCCTCTTCTTCCTCCTCTTCCTCCTCCTCCTCCTTCTCCTCTACCACCTGCTGTTGCGTGGTTTCTTCCCTCCTCTTCCTCTTCCTCCTCCTTCCACTCAAACACTCCTCTTGTCTTTCCTCTCCCCTTCCCTTCCCTCTCTTCTATTCCGCCCCTACGTCCCCTCGCCTTCCTCCCTCCTCCCTCCCCTCGACTCTCCCATCCGTCCCCTCTACCCCCCCCCCTCCCCCTCCCTCCCTCTCTCCGTTCCTGCCAAGTCCGCTAGAATTATTATCGTCATACAGAGGGTTGGTTTTAAGCCGCCTCTTGTGACTTGATTGGTATAGATGGGTGGTGTTGATGGGGGGGGGGCACACACACACACACACACACACACACACACACACGCACACAATGGTCTCTTTCAATGTTTTCTCTTTACGCTTCTTCCTCCTCCTTCTTTTGCCTTTATTTTCTCTCCTTATACTGTCTGTCTGTCTCCTTGCTTCTTCTCCTCCTGTCCTCCTGTCCCGCCCCTCCGTCGCCCGCCTCCCTGCGTCGCCTCCTGAGGGAAAATGTAAATTCTGAGTGTCCGATTACAAGCCCCGAGCACTGAACAGGCCGTGAATGCTCTTAGGAGGCCGGGAGGGGTGCGAGGGGAGGTGAGGGAGAAAGGGAGAGAGGAAGGAAGAGGAAGAGGAGGATAAGGAGATGGTAGGTACGACGATTGTTGACAAAATAGGAAAGATAAATAGGGAAGAGGGAGAAGAGGAAGGAAGAGGAGGGGGAGAGGAAGGGGAGAGGGAGAAAGGAGGAAGAAGGAGGAGGAAGATAAGGAGATGGTAGGTACGACGATTGTTGACAAAATAGGAAAGATAAAGAGGGAAGAGAGGAAGAGAAAGGGAGAGGAGAGAGGGAGAGGGAGGGGAGTGACGGAAGGAGGAGGAGGAGGAGGAGGAGGAGATAGTAACGGCGACTGACGGACAAAATAAGGAAGATAAAGAGGGGAGAAGAGGGGAGACAAAGACGAGAGAGAGAGAGAGAGAGAGAGAGAGAGAGAGAGAGAGAGAGAGAGAGAGAGACAAAGACGATGAACGGAGATAAAGGGAGAAGAGAGGGAAGAGGAAGATGAAGAAGGGAGAAAATGAGGAATAAAAGAGGGAATAAGAAGATGGAGATAAGAGAGATTGAAGGACAAAGTGGTGAAGAGAAAGGATGAAGAAGGGAGAGAATGAGGAATAAGAGAAGGGATGCGAAGATGAGGGGAAGAGAGACTGAAGGACAAAGTGGGGAAGAGAAAAGATGAAGAAGGGAGAGAATGAGTGAAGCGATGTGAGGGGAAGGAGGAGGAGGAGGAGAACGATGAAGAGGAGGAGGAGGAGAAGGAGAAATGAAAGATAGAGAAGGAAAAGGAGAGTTGGGAAGAAAAATTAAAACAGCTGATCGGGGAGGAGGAGGAGAAAAAAGGGGGAGGTAAAACAGAAGAAAGAATAAGAATAGAAAGGAGGAGGAGGAGGAGGAGGAGGAGGAGATAGTGAGGCAATTGAAGGGCAAAAGAAGGAAAGCGAACAAGAGGAAGAGCAGAGATGAGAGAAACGATGGGAGTGGAAAAAAAAGAAGACGGGGAGGAGGAGGAGGAGGAGGAGGAGGAGAGAAGAGAAGAGAGGAAAGGAGAAAGGAGACAATGATGAAACACGGAATAAAGAAAGAGAAATGAGAGAAGGGAATGGTGAGGAGGAGGAGGAGGAGGAGGAGGAGGAGGATTAAATGATGAAAGAGTTAATACAGATAATATGAGTTTGATTTGCTTATGATATAGATAGAGAGAGAGAGAGGCAAAACATCTGCAAAAAAAAAATACTGTAGATAAGAAGAAAAGTGACAAGATAGAAGAAACATAATACTCTTCCTCCTCCTCCTCCTCCTCCCACTCTCACTCTCACTCGCCAACAACAACAATAATAATAATAATAATAATAATAATAATAATAACAAACTAACACTATCAAAAAAATGAACTCTCTCTCTCTCTCTCTCTCTCTCTCTCTCTCTCTCTCTCTCTCTCTCTCTCTCTCTCTCTCTCTCTCACACACACACACACACACACACACACACACACACACACACACACAGAGAAAGATTAATAATATGTCCCGGATACTATGCCGCCTCACGTGCCATCGACTTCATAATTAGAATAACTGACATTCACAGCGCTGTATTTCCGCCGCTTTTTACTGCGTGCGTGCGTGCGTGCGTGTGCGTGGGAGGGGGGGGGGGGGAGGGTTGAAAAAGGGAGGGAGCGGAAAGACACACAGAGGGAGGACGGGAGGGGATTGTGACATAGAAATAATAAGAGGAAAGAAAAAAATGAAGATGTGTGTGATGGGGGATTAGAGAGAGAGAGAGAGAGATTATACCAAAAAGTGTAATTTGAGCCTCCTTTTAGTAGAAATATTATGTTTAAATAAGAGAGGAAGAGATATAGAAGAGAAAGAGAAAACGAACATAGATGAAGAGAAACAACACACACACACACACACACACACACACACACACACACACACACACACACACACACACAAATACATCCTTCCCTCACTCCACAATCTCCCTTATCAAGTACATCACTCGTTGAAATAATTGGTCATCATTCAGCGTTTGGTCGTGACGAAGAAATGAACACCTCCAATAAGCAGGTAAAGAGAAGAAGGAGAAGCAGCAGCGGCAAGCAGGAGAAGGAGAAGGAGGAGGAGGAGGAGGAGGAGGGGGGTCTTTTTTAAATCTTCCCAGTGCTTCTTACTCGCGTCTGAAGCCTGGCTCGCTGCGTCCCTCTGTGCCTCAAGGAAAGAATGAAGTCGTGGAATCTAATTGCTTGTGTTGACACCAGAGACTCATTTCGCTGCTCCTGTGCGAGGGAATGTGTATCGGGAGAGAGAGAGAGAGAGAGAGAGAGAGAGAGAGAGAGAGAGAGACTCGGACAAAAAGACAGACTTACAGACAAAGACAGTCGCTCAGAGAAAGAGATTTAGAGACCAAGAGACAGACATCTAGACAGAAATAACAGGGACACAGACAGAGGCACAGACACAGAGACGGACCGACACTTCCCAGACTCAAAGAAACAAGACGGAGAGATAAAGAACCAAATAGACAGACAGACAGGAAGAGACTCACAGACAGAAAAAGACAGATAAAGACGGACGCACGGCACTCTGACAAAAAAATATAGAGAAACAGACAGACAGACAGACAGACAGACAGACGAAACACTGAGATTTAATTAAGGAATCATAATAAAGTCTCTTGGGAATGTAGCGATGGAAAAAAATATGCAAATAAAAAATAAAGGAATTGGTTGAATTAATGAATGAAAGAGGAACGCCTGGAGAGAGAGAGA
Organism: Eriocheir sinensis; assembly: GCF_024679095.1. Lineage (NCBI taxonomy): Eukaryota > Metazoa > Arthropoda > Malacostraca > Decapoda > Varunidae > Eriocheir > Eriocheir sinensis. The sequence continues at coordinate 758,667 of NW_026111621.1, read as the reverse complement.
GAGAGAGAGAGAGAGAATTATTTGGCGAGATCAGTAGTGTTCAACCTCACCCCGTACAGAGCATCAGTCCCTCCTCCTCCTCCTCCTCCTCCTCCTCCTCCTCCTCCTTCCTCCTCCTCCTCCTCCTCCTCCTCCTCCTCTTCCTCCTCCTCACGCTATTATGAGATACAGGTGACGGCTGGTATTCACGGCTCCTCCACCTGGCGAAAGTGTGTCTTGAAGAGGAGGAGGAAGAGGAAGAAGAGGAGGAGGAAGAAAAAGAGAAGAAAATGCAAATGGAAGAATATAAATTAGAGAAGAGATAAAAGAATAGATGACTATGTATAAGAGATAAGGAAGAAGAAGAAGAAGAAGAAGAAGAAGAAGAAGAAGAAGGAGAAGAAGGAAGAGTCGGAGGCATAGCATAGCAGATCAGAATACACAATAGATGTGGGGTGTTGGGTAAAAGGGAGAGGAGGAAGAAGGGGAAGAGGAGGAGGAGGAAGAAGGAAACGAGAATGAGAGGTGTAGGAAAGAGGGAGAGGAGGAAGAACAGGAAGTGAAAGAAGAGGAAGAAGAGTAGGGAAGAGAAGGCGGTATAGAGGATAGAGAAGATAGATATATACATGAGGTGAAGAGAATGGGAAGAGGAGGAGGAAGAAGAGAAGGAAGAGGAGGAAGAAGGAAATGGAAGAAGATATGGTATAGGGGACAGCATAGATGAAAACATACAGGAGGTGAAGATAATGGGAAGAAGAGGAGAAGAAGAGGAGGAAGAAGAAGGAAAATGAAAATAAGGACGTATAGTAGATAGTGAAGAATAGGAAAAGAAAAGGGAAAAGGAGGAGACATGGAAGAGTAGAAGAGGATGTACTGAAGATAAATGGTGTGAAAGAAGGGGAAGGGGGAAGGGAGAAAAAAAGGAAGTGTAGAGGAGAAGATGAGGAAAGAAGGTGAGGGAGGAAGAAAGGGAGATGGGTGGCTCTGTGACTTCCATTATCTTTTTGGGGTTGAAACTGGGGGCGTTATCTCTCTCTCTCTCTCTCTCTCTCTCTCTCTCTCTCTCTCTCTCTCTCTCTCTCTCTCTCTCTCTCTCTCTCTTTCTTTTCTTTCCTTTTATCTTACATCTCTCTCTCTCTCTCTCTCTCTCTCTCTCTCTCTCTCTCTCTCTCTCTCTCTCTCTCTCTCTCTCTCTCTCTCTCTCTCTCTCTCTCTCTCTCTCTCTCTCTCGCTCTAAAATAACAGTGAATAATTATATAACAAAACGCAAAGTTAAAACAAACGTGGTTCTTGTTTTGGGTAAAGATTAGTATGGAAAAAATAATAGCTAATGTTTTTTTTTATATTATTTTTTACATTTTCATTTCCACGAGAAGACAAAGAAAGGAAGAAAAAGAAGGTTATATGTAAATGGCGCTTGATATTGATTCGCGTTATTTTTCTTGTTTTTCTTTGTTTAGGTTAAGTTTTCTATCTATATATATTTTGTTATTAAGGGGGGGGGGGCTGTTATGTGTGTGTGTGTGTGTGTGTGTGTGTGTGTGTGTGTGTGTGTGTGTGTGTGTGAGAGAGAGATTGTATATGTCTGTGAATTTGACACACACACACACACACACAGTTACACACACACACACACACACACACACACACACACACACCTTTTCCAGCTTAGTGAGTTTGAGGTCTGATCTGCAGGCCATGACATCTTCCTTAAGTGTCTGGAGGTTGGAGAGAGACTTAAATGCAGGGACCAGACTCGCCTCCTCCCTCCCTTCCTCCTTCCTCTCTTTCTCCTTCTCTCTTTTATTTATCTTCTATCTACTTTCCTTTCTCTTCTTCTGTCTCCTCCTCCTTCCTTTTCTCGCGTCTTCTGTTCTTTATATTCTCGTTCTCTCTTTACTTTCGTCTCTTAATTCTTCCCTTTCTTCTTTCTTCTTTCTTTCCTCTCCTTTTACTTCCCCTCCCTATTCCCCTTCCTCTTCTTTTCTCTCTCTCTCTCCTATCTTTTATCCCTTCTATCCTTCCTCCTCTCTTTATTGCCTCTCTTCCTTTCTTCCTTCCCTTTCTCTTCTTCTCTTTCTCACGCATCTACTGCCTCTCTTCTTTCCTTCCTTCACTTCTTCCTTTCTCTTATTCCTTCCATCTTTCTTTCCTCTATCCTTTCCATTATTCCTCCTTTTCCTACTTTCCTCCTCTTCCCCATTTTCTCTTCCATCTCCATCCTTCCATCTCCTACTATCTGTCCATTCCTTTTCCTCCCCCATCTACCTTTCCTTCTTCACTTTCCCTCCCCTGTTATTCCTTCCTTCTTTCCTCCTCTCTCTAGTTTCCTCTCCATCTCTCCCCCTTCTCTTCTCCTTCTCTCTTATTCTCCTTCCGTGTATCCCTCGTAAATTCTTTCCTCTCGTTTTCTTTCCCTTTTCTTCTCTCTCTCTCTCTCTCTCTCTCTCTCTCTCTCTCTCTCTCTCTCTCTCTCTCTCTCTCTCTCTCTCTCTCTCTCTCTCTCTCTCTCTCTCTCTCTCTCTCTCTCTCTCTCTCTCTCTCTCTCTCTCTCTCTCTCTCTCTCTCTCTCTCTCTCTCTCTCTCTCTCTCTCTCTCTCTCTCTCTCACTCTATTATCTTCCTATCTTCATTCTTTTTCCTTTTTCTTCTCTTCTATTTTTTCCTCCCTCCTTCTCTGCCTCACTTCCTCCTTCCTTTATCCTTCCTCTCTCTTCCTGTCTTAATTCTCTCTCTCTCTCTCTCTCTCTCTCTCTCTCTCTCTCTCTCTCTCTCTCTCTCTCTATCTTTGATTTATATCTCTCTCTCTCTCTCTCTCTCTATGTCTCTCTCTCTCTCTCTCTCTCTCTCTCTCTCTCTCTCTCTCTCTCTCTCTCTCTCTCTCTCTCTCTCTCTCTCTCTCTCTCTCTCTCTCTCTCTCTCTCTCTCTCTCCTCTCTCTCTCCTCTCTCTCTCTTATCTCTTTTCCTATCTCCTCTCCTCTCTCCTCCATCTCCTTTTTCTCCCCTTGTTATTCTCCTTCCTCTCCCATATCTCTCCCTTCCTCTCCTCCTTCCTCCCTTCCTCTCCTCCTCCTCCCTTCCTCCCCTTCCTCTCCCTCCATATCCTCCTTCCTCCTTCCTCTCCTCCATATCTCCCTTCCTCCGATTCCTCTCTCTCCATATCCTCCTTCCTCCCCTTCCTCTCCCTCCATATCCTCCCTTCCTCCCCTTCCTCTCCTCCCTCCTCCTTCCTCCTTCCTTCCTCCATATCCTCCCTTCCTTCCCTTCCTCCTCCTTATCCTCCCTTCCTCCCTTCCTCTCCTCCATATCCTCCTTCCTCTCTCCCTTCCTCTCCCTTCCATATCCTCCCCCTCCTTCCTCTCTCTCCATGTCCTCCCTTCCTCCCCTTGTGCGACCTCTCCTCCATATCTTCCTTCAGGTCCATTAATCTCTCTCCACTTATCCTCGCTTCACTCTCTCCATATCCCTTCTCCCCTTTCTCTCTCTCCATATGAGGCTCTCCTATTGCTGCTGCTGCTTTGCTTTGCTGCTTCATGACCTGCTCTGCTAAGTGCTAAGTGTTATATTCACTTTACTTAAAGCACATTCTCCCTTGCACACTTGCTCATCCTTCTGCCCTACCCTACAACTCCCCTACACCTCCTCACAACACTGTGGTGCACCATACAACTCCTTCCTAACTGTATTAGCTCCTTCTTAACCTTACTACACATAATTTACATATTATTTTTCCAAGAAGTGTACTAGGGAGGTCCTTGTTTTCAGGCTGATTTTCTTTCATTGTTTCGGTCCCATGTACATTCCCGCCTTGGCGTATGCCCCAACCGCGCAGGAGGCAGAAATTCCCTGGAGACCCTTTGTTTTCCTCCCCTACCCGGCCGCGTGAATCCCTAGGGAAGTCTAAAGAGAACACCTGCAGGCAGACAGGAGGGTTAATCGATTCCCACCTGACCTGCTGCCACTCATTCTCTCTGAGTAAAAGGTAACAAAACATATCAAAGATAACAATAAAAGATGTGAAGCTTCCATCACTACGCAAATGCCCAGGTGCAAAGGACGCTTCCATACAATATTTTGATAAGGGGCGGAGTCATATGGTACTGTCAAATGGAAAGAAGATCTCAGATTTAGAGAGAGGTTTAACCGAAGTGCCTTAAAAGCGTTGAACCAACGTCCCCCTCTACCGCGCTCTCACCCCACTGCTTCTTCCTCTTCTTCTTCTTCTTCTCTTCCTCTTCTTCTTCTTTGCCTTCCTCTTCTCTCTTACTCCGGCTTAGCCCCCACCCCTTCTTCATCTCCTCCTCCCTCTCCTCCACCGTCCCAGGGGTCCGGACAAAAAACCATGGCCCTGCAAGGTGAGGTCTTCTTCTTCTTCTTCTTCTTCTTCTTCATTCTTCTTCCTTCTTCTTACCTTTTCTTCATCTTCTTCTTCTTCTTCTTCTTCTTCTTCTTCTTCATCTTCTTCTTCTTCTTCTTGTGTTACTGCCGCTTCCACTGCGTGCCCATCCATCTCCTTCTCGTCCCCCACGTCCTCCTCCTCCTCCTCTCCTCCCCCTCCTCATCGTCCCCTCCTCCTCCTCCTCCTCCTCTCTTCCCTCTCCTCCTCCTCTTCCTCCTCTGCTTCTTCTTCTCCTTCTTCTTCTTCTTCTTCTTCTTCTTCTTCTTCTTCTTCTGCTTCACCTCCGCTGCCCGCTCATCCATCTCCTCTTCCCCTCGTCCTCCTCCTCCACTCCCTCCTCCTCCTCCTCTGCTTCTTCTACGCCTTCTTCATCTTCTTTTCCTCTCATTCTTCCTCCTCCTCCTCCTCCTCCTCCTCCTCCTCCTCCTCCTCCCCCTTCCCCTCCTCCTCCCCCTTCCTCTCCTCCTCCTCTTCCTCCTCCTCCTCATCATCATCATCATCATCATCATCTCCTTCTTCTTCTTCTTCTGCTTCTTCTTCTTCTTCTTCCTTCTCTTCACCTCCTTCTTCCTCATCCTCCTCCTCCTCTCCTCCCCCTAGCTTGCAGGCGTGGTGGACCAGAGCCATCCTCCCAGCCGTCTCCTGTGAAGACAGATCACACTTCAACAGATCAGAATCCAACTTTACCAAGAGTTAACATCCAAACTGGTGGGTGACAGCATTGTTAGAACAACTTGACTGCAAGTTCTGTGGACGAAAGTATCAAGAACAGAAGACGCTACTGTATTCCTGGTGCAAAACTACAAGATATAAAAAGCGGTGAAGACCTCGTCTCAGACCGCACGGAGCAGGACACACTCTTTGTTTTTGCTGGCACGAACAACATTCAAACAATGTCCACGGAGAAGTATAGCTGACTTTACCGAGCGAGTAATCCACTTACGCTTCAGAGGAAAAGAATCAAGCCACATCATTGTCTCCGGGAGTTCTTCCAGAGAATCAACGCCTTCTGAGGCTTCCACAGAAAGGCGTCGAACATCAACAACAGATTGAAGCACCTCTGCCCAGAACGAGTTTCGATTTCACTGAAGTCAGTGGGATCATTTCTATGATATCCCCGACCTTTTCACGTCCTGACGGTCTTCACCTCAATGCGATTGGCTCAGCACGGCTTGGTAGGTTGCTGAACGGTAATTTTGTACTCAAAAACTCCGAGCGCGGGAGGGAGCACCAAAGTATCAAAGCAACCAACCAGTAGGGACCGCTCATTTACACACCAATTTTAACAGTGAACACAAGCAGACACCAGACTACTGTGCCGCGAAGCATTGAAATCATGAAGGACATTTCTGTCCTATACACCAACGCGCGACTTAATACCCAAACAGGATGGAGTTACTTGCCCTATGTTAACGTAGAAAGTCCGGACGTGATTGCCATCACCGAAACGTAGACCCACCTCTGACCACCCTAATGACCAATTCTCAATTCCGGGATACGAGCGTCCTACAAAAACAGACTTCACAGAAGGAGGAGGTGTTATCTGTTACGTCAAGAACAAATACCCTGCTATTGCAAATAACCAAAGACTCAGAAATATGACACTGTATATGTTGAACTGGAGACTAGCAAGCACAACAAAATAACGATTGGAACCGTTTACAGACCTCCAAAGCAACAAGCAGCGGACGACGAAGCGCTGTACGAGAAATTCACACCATAACACCAAAACAAACAGTCAGTCATTATCGAGGGGACTTTAACTGTTCCCAACATTGACCCTGGACCACGATGATTGTGGAGATCAGGGAGGCCCAACAGATTGCTCGAAATGTTAGAGGACAATTTTCTTACTCAGATTATTTACCCAACCGACGAGAAAATAACCAGCCAGACCTAGTACTCGTGAGTGATTCAGATCTCACACGTGAATGTCAAGTCGGCAAAAACTTGGATGGTTGCGACCATCACCTAATTCCGCCTAAAATCAGAACCAGACCATGAACTCACCGAAAACATGTCCAGATTCCAGACTACAAAAGCCAATTTTAACTTCGCTCGTGAGCTGCTAGCGAACAACTTGAGAACCCATAGAACCTCACTCCGGTGGACGGCGCGTGGAACGGCTTTACAGAACAAACTCCTGGAGGTAGAGAAGAACGACTGTTCCCCCATGAAATATAGAGGAGAACAAATAATGCCACAAGCACACCATGGATGACTACCCAAGTTCGACGGGCGATTAATTTGAAGAAGAAAATACAACTTGCTAAAGGAAAACTAGCGCACTGACGAGGCACGCGAACGAGTACCATCAAAGCCTCAGAGCTTTGCAGAACACTCATTCGCCAGAGTAAACGTGACTATGAAAAGCAAATTGCATGACCAAGTCAACCCGAAAAGTTCTTCACGTATAAAATTATAAGAACCAAAAGAAGACAAAAAGCAATATCGGTCCTAAAAGATAGAAAGTGACGTACTTAACACAGAGACAGTAGACAAATGGTCGAAATCTAAACAGGAACTTCGCGTCTGTGTTCACGGTCGAGGAATACCCAGTCCGTGCCGAGCCCTTCCCCCACCGATGGAATCACTCCCCTAGGTAAAATTATGGTACAATCGACGAACGGGATGTGAAAAAGTACCCTATGAAGCAAACTCGAGACAAACAAGTCTACCGGACCCGACGACTTGTCACCCAGGCTGCTCCAAGGAACTCAAGCAAGCAAATCCTCAAGCCACTCACCTTCCATCTACAATCTGTCACCTACAACAAAACAAAGTCCCGAAGGCTGGAAACAAGCGAACGTAACACCGATCTACAAAGGGAGACAAAAGTGTGGCCCTAAACTACAGACCAATCAGCTTGACCTCAGTGGCGGGAAAAATCCTCGAGAAGATCATCGAGAGACAAACTCGTTAGGTTCCTTGAAGACAACAACATCATTTCCGATGCTCAGCACGGTTTCAGGGAACAACGCTCATGGCTTAACCAATTTATTGGACTTCTTCCAAGGTATCTGTAAACTTACAGGATAATCATATCCCCAGTGATGTTATATATCTAGACTTTCAGAAAGCCCAACTGACAAAGTGCCCATGAGAAGACTCCTCAAGAAACTCAAAGTCGGCGAAGGATTAGGCGACGATCTGACAGCGTGGATCAAGACTGGCTCACTGAAAAACAACAGAGTTGTACTCAACGGACGAGGCCCCAGTGGCTCCCGGTCACAAGTGGAGTGCCACAGGGGTCAGTGCTGGGACCCATACTTTTCATCATATATCAACGACCTAGAAACTAGAGATTAAAATCAATCTTTCAAAATTTGCCGACGACACAAAGGTAGGGTGGGAAGAGCCCTCACGACAACAGACCTGCGAAATTATCCAGAGAACCTGGACCAAGATCACTCAGGTAGGTCAGAAAAATGGCAGATGTCCTTCAACACTACCAAATGTAAAGTAATGCATATCGGATCCAGAAACTTAGCAACCACATATACCACATGGTGGCGAACCACTACATGTTATTGCAGAGAAAAGACCTCAGGGTCACCATCAGCAGTGACTTGAAACAAACAAAACACTGCAAGTCCATACTGTAAGAAAGCCAATACAATGGTTGGGTTCATATCGAGGAACTTCGAATACAAGACATACGCACTGACGTTATGTTGGCATCCTTGTATAATTCGCTGGTAAGCCCCCTGGAATACGCCGTGCAATTCTGGTCTCCCTAATTACAGGAAAGAACATTGAATTACTTAAAGGAAATTGTACAGCGCCGCGCCACGAAGATGATACCATCACTGAGGACAGAAACCACTATGAAGAACGACTCGAGCGACTCAACCTCTTCACGTTGGAAAAGAGACGACTGCGGGGAGACATGATACAAGTCTTTAAGTACCTGAACAAGCTCAGCAACGTTGATCACTCCAAGCTCTTCACTTTACAAACTATACCTGAACAGAAACAACGGAAAAACAATTCAAGCAAAGCGATGCAATACCGACATCGGCAGGAGTTATTGGCTCGAATTCGGTTGTTTCGCCACTGGAACAACCTTCCCTGCAGAAGTGGTTAGCGCAGAGACCATCAACTCCTTCAAGAAACGCATTGGTATCGCCACTTTGCAACACAACAGGAGTGAACTGAACGTTTCCCAAAGGTAGGTACACAAGTAGCTTTAATCCTTCCCTGCCAGAAGCCCACTCCTGTGGCAAACGGATTGATTAAATCGCCTGAACACGCAGGCAGCCTAGTAATGAGGCCAACAGGCTTTCTTAACTGCCTAACATTCAGTCATATCCCATATCATTTCCATGTTTCATATTCTTCCTTCCTCCCCTTCACTCCTCCTCCATCCTTCTGTTATCCTTCACTCTCCTTCCACATCCTCCTTCTCCTTCCTCTCCTTCCTCCCTATCCTCCGCCTCCTCTTGCTTCTCTCTCATATCACCACTTCCTCCTTCCCTTCTCCCTCCATATCCCTCCTTCCTCCTTCACTCTCTCTCCATATCCTTCCTCTCCTTCCCCTTCGCCTCTCCCTCCTTCTCCTTCCTCCCTTCCTCTCCTCTCTCCATATCTTCCCTTCCCTCTCCTTCCTCTTCTTTTCCTCCTCCTTCCCTCCCCTTCTTCTCCTCCATATCCTCCCTTCCTCCTTCCTCCTTCTCTCCTGTCTCCTTCCTCCCCTTCCTACCTCTCCCTCCATTATATCCTTCCTTCCTCTCCCTTGCCTCTCCTTCCCCATCCTCCTCCCTCCTTCTTCTCCTTCCTTATCTCCTTCCTCCCTCCCTCTCTCTCCTATCTTCCTTCTCCTCTTCCTCTCCTTCCATGTTCTTCCTTCCCCTCCCTTCCCTTCCCTCTCCTATCCTCCCTTCTCCTTCCTCTCCCTCCCATATCTTCCTTCTCCTTCCCTTGCTCCTTCCATATTCTCCCTTCCCTCTTCTTCCTCTCCCTCCTTATCCTTCTTCCTCCTCTTCCTCTTCTTCTCCATATCCTCTCCCCTTCCTCCTCCTCCCCTCTCCTATCCTCCTTCCCTCTTCCTCTTCCTCTCCCTTCATATCCTCTTCTTCCTCCTTCCTTTCTCTCCATATCCTCCCTTCCTCCTTCCTCTCCCTCTCCATATCTTCTCCTTCCTCCTTCCACTCTTCCTTCTCCTTCCTCTCCCTCCCCTCCTCCTTCTCCTTTCTCTCCTCTCATCTCCTCCTTCCTCCTTCCCTCTCCCTCCATATCTTCTTCTCCTTCCTTCCTCTCCCCTCCATTCCTTCCTCCCTTCTCCCCTTTCTCATCCTCCATATCTCTTACTCTTCCTCCCCTTCTTCTCCCTCATCTCCTGCCCTCCTTCTCTCTTCCGTTTCCATATCCTCCCTCCTCCCTTCCTTTCCTCCTCCATCTCCTTCCCTTCCTCTTCCCTCCTTCTCTTCCTCTTCCTCTCCTCTCCTTCCCTATATATGTTTGATAGACTACTTTGACTGTTTGAACCCATTCTCCTTCCATCTTTCAGTATTTTTTATTACGCTAATTGCTTTCCTATTCGTCTTGATATCCCAGTAATCTCTCTCTCTCTCTCTCTCTCAATGCACCATCTCAAAATAAACCATATACGAGTGCCAGTGATTTATAGAAAGTAATTTTTTTTTTGCTGGATAAGAGTATATTTGCTTATATTGAAAGGGAACTGAATATGAACATATGAATATTTCGCAGCAAGTACACTGGCACTGAGCATATTTTGGGCACATCTGTTCACAGACGGGGCATGGTTTGCCAACCATTGGAGGAGAGAGAGAGAGAGAGAGATTATTTTAGGAACGAAGACGAACAGAATGAAATTTAGCGAAGAGAAAAATACTATGAGAAGATGGAAGAGAGGGAGCTTGTAGTTCAAACGGTCAAATAGCCTATGACAATTTCTCTCTCTCTGACACACTTATTCAACGCAGAAGTCTATTTTGTGCTGATTTTCCGCTCCATGTTCACTGGTCACTACCATCAGGGTTGGATCACTATGTTGCGGGATCTGGGGTATCTTGTTTTTCTTTTCAAGCCTCCATCCGTAAGTGATGCTGTGTTGCTATAAACTGTCTGGCCAAAGTACAAGAATTAACATATGCATGAGACACAGTTATCACTATGGTAGTGTCGTACTGGCATTGTATGTTATAATTCGTCATAGAAATCGAGCATAGCACCTCGCCTGCGCGCTGGCCAGAGACGCGTGCATATAACACAAAACACACACACACACACACACACACACCGTAAACACACATACACATTATTACGAATGTACGTACATCAATATGTATCAAGAGGATGGTTGTCTTCTCTTGTCTATTGTTGGCTACTTGCAATAATAAACTATCATCAATCATCAATCACAAGCCAAGTCGCCAACTGCCGTTGGATCTCTCAGCACGTTTTTGGCTGTGTATGTTTTATTATGTTTTTTATTACAGCCAGCTTGTTTGTTGGTCTGTTTAGTGTATCAGCTAAAGCTTTGTTAACATAAAAGATGCAGAACATGCAGTATAGCACCATACAGGTATATAATACTTTCTATAACAGTAATAATATCGTCATCCGGAGGCGCGTTGGTCTGGTTTTTTTTTTCACAGCGTATCGCCGTGCTTCTCCAAAATGATTCGCGTCGGTGTGTTTCTAAATATCAGCTATAAGATAACGGAGGTCTTTATGGTTATTTTTGATATCGCATCTAATTATACGGTATTTTTCTACGTTTATCAGTAGGTCTGTTTTTCTTTAAACCTGTAATAAAAAAATGATCGCTGACAAAAAATCTCAGGGGCAATGTGGCCCGGGTCGGAACGTATAGGGTAAATTAAGCCGTGTCCTCTGATGCAAAAAAAAAAAAAAGAAAAACAAAATAGAGAAAATATAAAAGGATGCAGACAAACAGGTGCTACAGAAAAACAAACAAAAAAATAAGGCAAGTAATAGTAATTGTAGTAGTAGTAGTAATAGTAGTAGTAGGCGGTGGCTGAACAGATAGCAAGACGGCCCCGCGTTCAGGAGGACGCGAGTTCAATCCCCGACCGGTGCCACCAAGCTGGGATTTTTCAGCCGCCGCCGGGTGGCTTAAAACTACCCACATGCTGTCCAGAAGACCACCTATCAACCCGGACTCTAGATTCTAGGATTAAAGATGAGTTCCGGGAGGGCAGCATGAGCCAATGCAAGATGGCGCCACTATAAACACTCGCCTGCGCCAGAACGGGCTGGGCCGACCATCAGGCCCCACCGGGAAGAAGCCTTGGACCGACCATCAGGATCCACCGGGAAGAAGTCTACCGGCGCAATAGGCCAAGACGTAAAAAACAAAAAAAAAAAAAAAAAAGAAAAAAAAATAGTAGTAGTAGTAGTAGTAGTAGTAGTAAGGGAAAGTTATAGCAATGGAGAAAGAGACCAGACTGCCCCTCCTTTTAATATATTCCTCAAGTACTACATCCCTTACTCCCTCCCTTCCTTCCTCCTCCTACTCCTCTCTCTCTCTCTCTCTCTCTCTCTCTCTCTCTCTCTCTCTCTCTCTCTCTCCTATCTCGGCCGCTTCCTCTTATCCCGTTCTTCACAGAGAGAGAGAGAGAAAAGGGAGGTGGGGAAAGAGGGTGGAAAAGAAGAAAAAAAAGGTAATATATTCCTCTCTCTCTCTCTCTCTCTCTCTCTCTCTCTCTCTCTCTCTCTCTCCTCTGCAGTGTGACAGGCAGTTAGTGCAGAGCGTGAGTGGACCGTATAAAGAAGAATCACATAAACGTTGGAAAATTGTCAAGGGAAAGAGAAAGGAAACATGGAAACATGGAAACGCAGGCAACAGAAAGCCTATTGGCTCATTACGAGGTTGCCCGCTTTGGTGATTTAATCTGCTCGACAGCCTGGGGCCTGGGGAGCAGATGAAAGCACCTCGACATTGAGGAGCAGATGAAAGCGCCTCGATATTGAGGAGCAGATGAAAGCAACTCAATATTCAGTTTACTCCGACAGCGAAGTGACGGTCGATTCTATGTTGAAGGAGTTGAGAGTATTCGCATTTACTACTTCTGAAGGAAGATTGTTCCAGTGACGGATGACTCGGTTTGAAAAGAAACTCCTTCCGATGTCTGTGTTACATCGACTAGACTGAATGGGTAAACCGTTATTTCTAGTTCTTAGGTTGGTTTGCAATTCAAAGAAATTGGAGTAATCGACGTTATTGAATTTTTTTAGATACTTGAAGACTTGAATCATATCTCCTCGTAGGCGTCTTTTCTCTAATGTAAAGAGATTGAGTCGCTTGAGTCGTTCCTCGTACGGTTGAGCCCTTAAGGTTGGTATCATTTTCGTGGCGCGTCGTTGAATCCTTTCCAGTAAATCAATGTCCTTTCTGTAATTAGGAGACCAGAACTGTACTGCATACTCGAGGTGCGGTCTTACCATGGAATTATACAAGGATAGCATCACGTCTAGCGTTTTACACTCGAAGTTCCTCGCTATGAACCCGAGCATAGTGTTGGCTTTGTTGTATGAGAGAGGGAGGGAAAGAGAGGGTAAGAGAGGAGGGAGAACAGGAATGGCAAGGGAAAGGGCAGACAAAAGGAAGAGTGGAAAAGAAAGAGAAAGAAAAAATACAAGGCGAATAAAGAAACAGATGGGCGGAGGAGAAGACGAATTGGAAAAGGAAAGGAAAGAAAAAATACGAAGAAAAAAAAATGGTAATTCAATAGGAAAGAAAAACAGGGAAAAAGATAGGAATGCGACAAGGAAGAGAAAGAATAAGAAAATTAATCAAGAGGCGTGAAGGCAAGACGAGGAAATTAAAATAAAGGATGAAGGGATGAAAGGACAAAATAAATAGATAGGAGGAGGAGGAGTAGGAGGAGGAGTAAGGGGAAGGGGGAGGAGGAAAAATAAATGGAGGGAGTCAAGGAGAGAGAGAGAGAGAGAGAGAGAGAGAGAGAGAGAGAGAGAGAGAGAGAGAGAGAAAGAGGAAAGAAAGAAACCAGCGGTACAAGGAACGCGAATGTAAGATTGAATGTGAGAGAGAAAATCGGACTGCAAAAGAAGGAGGAGGAGGAGGAGGAGGAGGAGGAGGAGGAGGAGGAGGAGGAAAAGATAGGAAACAGAACGGAAGAGAAAAGATCAACACGACAAGAAAGACATCAAACAAGGAGAGAAGAGATTTTTTTTTGTAACGTTGAAAATATACCAAAAAATATGTTATGTACAAGAAACATAAACTTCAACATTAAAGTGTGCCACAGAAAACAGCACTGCAGGAAACAGTAGTAGTAGTAATAGTAGTAGTAGTAGTAGTAGTAGTAGTAGTAGTAGTAGTTTTTTTTACTTTAGTTTTTACAGTACAGGAAACAGTTTAACAGTCCTGATACCCTCCTCTTGAAAGAGTTCAAGTCATAGGCAGGAGGAAATACAGATGAAGGAAGATTGTTCCAGAGTTTACCAGCGTGAGGGATGAAAGAGTGAAAATGTTGGTTAACTCGTGCGTAAGGGATTTAGACAGTAATTGGATGAGTTGAGTAGAAAGCCGTGTGCGGCGAGGCTGAGGGAGGGGGGAGGCATGCATTTAGCAAGTTCAGAAGAGCAGTCAGCGTGAAAATATCGATAGAAGATAGATAGAGAGGCAACATGGCGGCGGAATTTAAAGGTAAAGGTAAAATTGGGGGCATACGCTGTAGCAGCGCGTAGCCTCGGTGCTCATCTCCGTGACATTGGCCCTTGAGCCTGTGGTGAGAGGGAGTTTACATTTCCCAGGTTTCCTCAAGTACCCATTTATCGACCAGCCCGAGAGGGAGGATGAACAGCTGGGTAAGCTGCACGCCGACTGCCCGGGCCGGGATTCGAACCCGGGCCCGCGGAGTAGAAGCCAGGCACGCTGACCACTAGACCACGGAGGTAGCAGTAGTCACCCACACCATGACATGTAAAAAAGGAGGCTTCGTCTGTATTCGACACGATGAAGTGAGGGATCTGACAGCCAGCATGCTCAGGGAGGTATGCCAAGACGTCACTACCGAGCCGGTACTGCTTCCCCTGGACGGCGAACACCTTCGGTACAGGACGGCCAATACCTCACAGGAGGCACGGGTGGATGTAAGTGCCCGCGGATTCTGGGTGCGCGGACAGCGGGCGTTCATGGACATCCGCATATTCGACCCGATGGCTGCCTGTCACCGTGAGCTGCCCCTGCAAGCCGCCCACCACAGGAACGAGCAGGAGAAGACAAGGGCATACGGTGAAAGAATCCAACATGTGGATCAGGGCAGCTTCACCCCCCTCGTCTTCACCACATCCGGCGGGATGGGTCCCAGGGCCCAATGCTTCTACGCACGCCTCGCGGAACTAATCTCAGAAAAGAAGCATCAGCCAAGTAGCCACGTTGTCCCCTGAATGAGGTGTCGCCTCTCGTTCTCCCTGCTCAGGTCGGCCATCTTATGTCTCAGGGGCACCAGACACTCTGGCCCAAAACCCACCAACATCTCCAATATGGACTATGAAGCCACAGTGGTGGAGAGTGACATTAGGGTGGGTCTGGAGTGACTTGAGTAGGGAAGGAAAGGGGGATCTGGACGTAATAGATGATAGGTGGTTTAGTGCTAGGTTGTATTAGTGATATGGTTGGATCCCACAGTTATTAGCGAACAGAGTTGGGGCTAATGACCTCCAAGCTATGGAGCCCTCCATGATTATGTGTCGGGAAAATAAACATGGGTGGAGGTATCATTTATGTAGTAGTTAAAAAAAATAAAAAAAAGTAGTAGTAGTAGTAGTAGTAGTAGTAGTAGTAGTGGTAACAGTAGTAGTGATAATAGTAGTAGTAGTAGTAGTAGTAGTAGTAGTAGTAGTAGCAGCAGCAGTAGTAGTAGTAGTAGCAGTAGCAGTACCAGTAGTAGTAGTAGTAGTAGTAGTAATAGTAGTAGTAGTAGTAGTAGTAGTGGTAATAATAGTAGTGGTAATAGTAGTAGTTGTAATACTAGTAGTAGTAGTAGTAGTAGTAGTAGTAGTAGTAGTAGTAGTAGTAGTAGCAGTAGCAGTAGTAGTAGTAGTAGTAGTAGTAGTAGTAGCAGCAGTATATGAACACAAACTTTACAGCATTTCTATTCATACATAATTCGATCCTTCAGAAACCAAAGTAAATTATCTGATATTTCTTTATTTGACAAAGCATAAAACTTACCAAGAATAACCAACTAAAGTAAATCTAAACCCTTATTATTCTACTGTGATTCTCCTTATAGCACAGCACCAGCGTTATGTAGATTCTGGGAGCTCTGTAACCAAGACCGATTGATCCGTTCACCTAATCCAGGCTTACTGAAATGAAGGGACTGGACTGACCTAAGCTTTGCCCACTGTATGAGGAGGCAATCACGCTGTTCTGAGATGTCTAAATAGAGGTGAGGATTAAACAAGCTATTTTCATGAGCAGTTCCTTTCATTCCTTCTTTCTTTCTTCCTTATCTCGGCCATGCAGTGTAGTCCTCTTCTTCTCTCCTCTTCTCTTCTCTTCTCTTCTCTTCTCTTCTCCTCTCCTTTCCTCTCCCCTATCCTCATTTCCGCTTCCTTGCTCTACCCTCCTATCCTCTCCTCCTCTCTTTTTTCTTCTCTCCAATCATATCTTCTCCCCTCCTCGCCTTTCCTCTTGTCATCTCCTTTCTTTTCTATTCCTTTCCCATTCTATCCTCTTCTCTTCTACTCCCCAATTCTTCCCTTTCTTTTCCTTTCCTTATCTTCTCAACTCCTCTCCTCTCCTCTCCTCTCCTCTCCTCTCCTCTTCTCTTCTCTTCTCTTCTCTTCTCTTCTCTCCTCGCCTCTTCATCTCCCTCAGCCTCCCCTCCTCAGCATCTCCCTCCCCCGTTCTCCTCCTTCTCTCAGTCCTGGATTAAACTTTGCATGCGGTAATCTTCAAATCGGCTCTAACGCTCGTCCAGAATACCGATAACCGCACACGCCTGAGCAGGATCACGGCTCAAACATGCGATCCAACACCTTAAAGCATGTGAATGTGATCCTGTTTGAGTGTCTGCCAGGAAACTGACTTGAATGTTGTGAGTGATTAACGTAGTGATGCTGCTGTTGTAGTTGTTGTTAATATAGATTTGATGAGTTTTAGATTTTTTTTTACAGCAAATGAGACAGTTCAAGGGCTTAAAAAAAATAATGAAAAAATAAAAGCCCGCTACTTACTACCCCTAAAAAGATTAGAGAGGAGTGGCCAAAAGAGAAGTCAATTTCGGGAGGAGAGGTGTCCTGATACCCTTCTCTTGAAAGAGTTGAGGTCGTAGGCAGGATGAAATACAGATGAAGAAAGATTGTTCCTGAGTTTACCAGCGTAACGGATAAAAGAGTAAAGATGCTGGTTAACTCTTGCATAAAGGGTTTCGACAGTATAGGGATGAGGTTGAGTAGAAAGTCGTGTGTGGCGAGGACGCGGGAGGGGGGGAGGCATGCAGTTAGCAAGTTCAGAAGAGCAGTCAGCGTGAAAACATCGATAGAAGAAAGAAAGAGAGGCAACATGGCGACGGAATTTAAGAGGAAGAAGACTATCAGTAAGAGGAGGAGAGCTGATGAGACGAAGAGGCTTAGACCCCACTTTGTCCAGAAGAGCTGTGTGAGTGGAGCCCCCCCACACGTGAGATGCATACTCCATACGAGGGCGGACAAGGCCCCTGTAAATGGATAGCAACTGTGCGGGGGAGAAGAACTGGCGGAGACGATACAAAACGCCCAACCTCGAGGAAGCTGATTTAGTGAGAGAGGATATATGAATTTTCCAGTTAAGATTTTGAGTTAAGGATAGACCGAGGATATTTAGTGTTGAAGAAGGTGACAGCTCAGTGTTGTCAAAGAATAGGGGATAGATGTTTGGAAGATTGTGTCGAGTTGATAGGTGGAGAAATTGAGTTTTTGAGGCGTTGAAGGACACTAGGTTCCTTTTAACATGGTCCCCCTTCCAGGCGGGGACTCCGAGGCACTAATATTGGACGCCATTTTTTAATTTTTAATTTTGGGAAAAGGTGTATATGTTGTGTGAATGAAGAGTGGTGTGGATAGAGAGAGGATCTGTCTTTAGAGAGCATGCTGAACTACTCTCAGGTGTTGATGAGACAATAGGGAAACGGTTAGTGAGGACATAGGAAGGGTCTTTGGAGGGCTTCAGCACCCTCCTCACTTCCCATATATACCTCACCGGGAGTGGCTTGCGCCCGTTTCGGTAGGTGTCTTCCTATCTACTCCAGCCGATATGTAATTAGTAGTATTAATTATTTGCTCCTGTGTATCTCTCTCGGTAAGGTTATTGATTTAGACTTGTATTGGGATAAGATGAATTAATAAGTGCCAGAGCAAATTAATGGAAAAGCAAATCAGTTAATGAATGGACCGGCGTGTTTTAGATATTCAGTCGTTCAGTGAAATTAATTATTGCATGCGTTGATTGTGTTGAAACTAATGAAAGCATCAAAGAGAGAAAAAATATATGAAGTAAGCTAATAAAAAGATAAATAATCATACAAAATATAAATCCTTGCTTTGCTTCACATAAAAATACGTAAGTATAAATAAAACAGGTAGACAAAAACAAAACAAAAATAGAAGTAGATCAGAATATTTGTAATCATATGAATCAATAAACATCTGATCAAATAAATGAATAAACAAATAAATAAATAAACACAAGAATAAATTAGTATATATGCAAAACCTCTCTCCTCGCCCTGTTTCTGTGTTTCCAATTCTCGTTTCTATATTTTTTTTTTCTTTTTCTCGCCCTTTACTGTCTTTTCCTGTTCTCTGTTTGCTTCTCGTGACAGCTTCCCAATAGTCTCTCATTGATCAATACTCAACAAACAAGAGCAGAACCATTACAAGAATTAACATAAACACACACACACACACACACACACACACACACACACACACACACACACACACATACGCATGCACGGCAGTTTGTTACGGCAACGCACACATAAACATTTTTTTTAATCAACAACAATAACAAACACTCAACTTGCTGGTGAAATTTACTGCAATAATTTATGTCAGCGTACCTATCGCCCTATCTCTATTAGTTAATTTGGCTTTCTGTCCGTTACTGTCTATCTATCTATCCATACCGGTGACCCTGCATGTTTATCTATCTCTATATATCTATCGATCTCTTCTTTTTGAGACAGACACACAGACAGACAGACAGAAAGGCAGAAAGACAAGCAGATAGACAGGGAAAGAAAATAAATGAATGAACGACTGATAATAAAAGAAAAAGAAAGCAAGGAAAAATCAAAAGCAATGAAAAAGAAAAACAAAAAAGAATACAAGCAAAAAAATAGCAAGATGGAGTTCTCTCAACACAAGACAGAGAAGTGGAGGACGTTGGGAAAAGCCTTGTTCGGTCGTACAGTGAACTTGTAATACCCGATGATGATGATGATGATGATGAATTATGAAGAGGAAAAGTCACTTGAATAAAAAGCAAAACATACATATTCAAACACTAAATCTGCATCACAAACACAATCTATTTTTTTTATATATCCATCCATCAATCTCTCTCTTACCTCTCTACGCATATCTATCAATCTATCTCTATATCTACTTCCCTACTGACTTAATCACATACCGACATATACATCTATTTCTCTGTCAGTTTATCTATGTATCGTCCTATATCCAGCCTTTCGCATATGTCTCCACCTATATATCTATCTATCTATTTGCCTGTCTGTCTGTCTATCTGTCTATCTAACAACAGCTATTAGTTTCTCGCGCTGGATTTATGGACATTGTGCGGCTCTAGTGTGTGTGTGAGAGAGAGAGAGAGAGAGAGAGAGAGAGAGAGAGAGAGAGAGAGAGAGAGAGAGAGAGAGAGAGAGAGAGAGAGAGAGAGAGAGAGAGAGAGAGAGAGAGAGAGAGAGAGAGAGAGAGAGAGAGAGAGAGAGAGAGAGAGAGAGAGAGAGAGAGAGAAGAAAGAAAGGAAAAAGAAGGAAAGAAAGAAAGAAAGAGAGAAAGAAAGAAAGAAAGAAAGAAAAAAGAAAAGAAGAAAGTAAAAATGAAGAAGAGGAACAAACAAAATAAACAGAGAAAGAGAAATTAAAAGAAACAGATGAATAGCTGAGTGAATGAATGAATGAAAACAAAGAAAACAAGGAAAACAAATAAAGCGAAAAAGAAACAGAAAGAGAATATTATCAAGAGAAAAACAGCGAATCACAGAGAAAAAAAAGAAGGGAAAAAAGAAGAAAAAGAAGAATGTGATAATCAGCCAAGATCGAAGGAAGAAGACGAAAGACAGCGAAGGAAGATAGAGAGAGAAGGAGATAAAGGCAGAGAGAGAGAGAGAGAGAGAGAGAGAGAGAGAGAGAGAGAGAGAGAGAATACCAGCGAAGGGGGAGGAGAAGAAGAAGAATGATAAAGGAGAGGAGTGATGAGGCTGCGAGATGAGGGAAAGAGGAGGGGAGGAGATGAAGGAGATGAGAGGAGGAAGAGAAAGAAGACGACGCTATGGAAAGATAATAGGAGGGAAGAACAAAGGAGAGGGGAATAATGATGAATGGAAGAACACACACACACACACACACACACACACACACACACACACACACACACACACACACACACACACACACACACACACACACACACACACACACATACACGCACGGAGATAAATACACGGATCAAACTATACCCCTAGGGTCTTAAAAGAAATCAAACATCAAATTTGTAAACCGCTCTCCATCATATTCAATAAATCTTTAACAGCTGGAAAACTTCCGTCAGATTAGATCATATGAACAAAGGCTTAAAGAAGTAAATTTATTCAGCCTATCAAAACGAAGAATGCGAGGCGATCTAATAGAAGTGTTTAAAATGTTCAAAGGATTCAGTGATATTAATGCGGAAGATAACTTCACAATTGATCGATCAAATAGAACAAGAAGAAATCACAATTTGAAGATAAGTGGTAAAAGATTCTCATCGCACGAAGCTAAACACTTCTTTTTTAAACGAGTTGTTAATGTTTGGAACTCTTTGTGATGTCATTGATAGTACAATAGTTACGGCCTTCAAGAATAGATTAGACAAGTGTTTTGAATCCAACCAGCAACTAAGATATTACTCATTGTCGTAATAACGTTAAGTTCTTTCGAATACTGGTGTCCTTGTCCGCTTTTATCGCCCGGTTAGTGGTAGCAGTAATGGTAGTTCTTTCCTCTTTCCTACATAATTTCCATGCAGTTTTTCCATGCCGCATGGTTCTTTTTCCTTTTCTGCCAGCTTTGGCTGGAGGGATGGGGGGGTGGGGAGGAGCCTTCGCCTTTGCTGTCCTTCATCTTCCACCTTTGATTAGATAGTTAGTGTAGCTTGTCACAAACAGCCTCGTAAGGACCAGCAGGTCTGCTGTTGTTTGTTCTTTCTTTGTGTTTCTTTGTGTTCGTTTGAGGAAAAGATATAAAAAAAATGAGAAAATAACAATGAAGGTAGGGAGGATAATAATAATAGAAGGAAAAACAATGAAAGAAAAGAAGTTGTGAAAGTAAGTTATGCATTTAAAAGAAAGAGAAAGTGGAGTATATAATTTTTCTGCCGCCCCGAAGAGAGAGAGAGAGAGAGAGAGAGAGAGAGAGAGAGAGAGAGAGAGAGAGAGAGAGAGAGAGAGAGAGAGAGAGAGAGAGAGAGAGAGAGAGAGAGAGAGAGAGAGAGAGAGAGAGAGAGAGAGAGAGAGAGAGAGAGAGAGAGAGAGAGAGAGAGAGAGAGAAAGAAAGAAAGAAAGAAAGAAAAAAAAAAAAGGAAGGAAGGAAGGAAGGAAGGAAAGAGGGGGAGAGAGAGAGAGAGAGAGAGAGAGAGAGAGAGAGAGAGAGAGAGAGAGAGAGAGAGAGAGAGAGAGAGAGAGAGAGAGAGAGAGAGAGAGGGCTTTGGGACAGAGCAGCTGAAATGTAAGAAAAGAGAGCGAGGGTGGCGGTATGAGGCTGTTAGGGATGCAAATAGTGAAATGCTTACCAATGAAGACGCGGGAAAAAACCGGAGGAGAAAAGAATGGACGGGCGGCAATATTTTCACGCGGCTGGAATGGAAATAATATGAGAGTGTGGGGAATGACTTTTTTATAAGCTTAACCTGGAGCTTGATCATGAGGGTAAAATTTCTCTCCTGTAAAATGAAAGAAACTAACCAGAAGCATAACGAGGAGGAGCGTTGATGGGAATTCGTTTCTTTATCATCTGAAGAATGGAAATTATACATAGATGGGATAAAAAGGAGAATAGGAACTTATTTTCGCTTTCTTTGATATGTAAAAGCCGTGGAGAAAGTGCTTTAATTCCCTGATTCAGTTTTCTTGCCAGTGATATGAAATTAAAAGGAGAGAAAATGAATGAATGTATGAATGAAAGCAAAGAAAAGAAAAATAAATAGAAGAAAAAGAGAGAGCGGAGAATAATATGTTAATGAAGAAACGGGAATCACAAAGAAAGAAAAAAAAGGGGAAAAAGAAGAAGAAAAATGTGATAATCAACCAAGAACGATGGAAGACGAGAGACAACGAAAGAAGATAGAAAGAGAAAGAAGAAGATAAAGACAGAAGAACCTTGAAGTGAAAATGAGCCAAGGAAAAGTATGAAAAAAAGAGCGAAAAAAAAGGTTAACCGTGAACAAATTAATTTATGATCGGAATAAGAAAATTTGTGTGGGGAGAAAGTTGGAAAATTTAGAAAAAGATATTAAGAGCGAGAGGTGGCACAGCGTCCATTAAAAACACATTACGAAAAGTTATGAAAAGAAATAGTTCAGAAAAGAAAACGAGGTGTGTAGGGATATATAAATGTTGGAAGGGCGAATGCGTGAAAATGTATGAAAATGCGTCGTAGTAGTAGTAGAAGTAGTAGTAGTAGTAGTAGTAGTAGTAGTAGTAGTAGTAGTGATGGGACAAAGAAGAAGAAAAAAAGAAGAAAAAGAGAAGAAAAGAAGAAGAAGAAGAAGAAGAAGAAGAAGAAGAAGAAGAAGAAGAAGAAGAAGAAGAAGAAAAAGAAGAAGAAGGAGAAGAAGGAGAAGAACAACAACAACAACAACAAGAGAAGGAGAAAGATAAAAGACATAATAGAGACAGTGAAAGAAACAAAGACAGAGAGACAGACAGCGAACGAAATAAGTAGGTATCATGGTAAATGGACTTGTGTGGGAGAGCGCGATGAAAGGAGTGGATCAAAACAAAGCTATCAAGAAAGGGAAAGAAAAAAGATCTGGAGACATTAACGCGAGGTAAACACACACACACACACACACACACACACACACACACACACACACACACACACACACACACAAGAACGAGGAGAGGAGATTTGCAATGACTAAGATATAAATAAAAAGTGTGTGTGTGTGTGTGTGTGTGTGTGAGAGAGAGAGAGAGAGAGAGAGAGAGAGAGAGAGAGAGAGAGAGAGAGAGAGAGAGAGAGAGAGAGAGAGAGAGAGAGAGAGAGAGAGAGAGAGAGAGAGAGAGAGAGAGAGAGAGAGAGAGAGAGAGAGAGAGAGAGAGAGAGATATTTACATAGATTTACATAAAAAATCAGACCACACAGACCCCATGGTCCAGACTTGGTGGTCTGTCCTTAAACCTAAGTGATTTTACATTAATCAGAAGACTCCAAAATGTTGCACTTCTACTCTAGTTGATATTAAGTTGAAGGAAGTGACGGTCGAGCTTATTTTTGAAGGAGTCAATCGTGTTACACTGGACCACTGATGGTGGAAGCTTATTCCATTCTCGCACTACAACGTTGGTGAAGAAAAATTTTGTGCAGTCTGAATTTACTTGTCTACATCTGAGTTTTACGCCATTGTTCCTCGTGCGCAGACTGTCATCGATCATAAACAATGTTGATCTGTCTACATTCGTGAAACCATTAAGTATTTTAAAACATTCGATCAGTTTTCCTCGGAGGCGACGTTTCTCAAGAGAGAACATGTTAAGGGTAGAAAGCCTTTTTTCGTAGGATTTGTTGCGCAAGGAAGGGATCATTTTCGTTGCCCGACGCTGAACACCTTCTAATTTAGCAATATCCTTTGCATGGTGGGGGGACCAAAACTGTACCGCATATTCCAAGTGGGGTCTGACTAAACTGTTGTAGAGCGGGAGTATTACATCTTTATTCTTGAATACGAAGTTTCTTTTAATGAAGCCCAACATTCTGTTCGCTTTATTTGGTGCATCGATGCATTGCTGTGAGAATTTGAGGTTTGACGCGATTTTGACCCCCAAGTCTTTGACGCATTGAACGCTTTTGAGTTTAACGCCGCGCATTTCGTATTCGAACTTCTTATTCCTCGTTCCAACTTGAAGGACCTGGCACTTGTCTACGTTAAAGGGCATCTCCCATCTATCCGACCAAGCTGAAATTTTGTGCAAATCCCCTTGGAGGCTTTGCCTGTCTTCGTCAGTGAGAACCGAGTTACCAATCTTTGTGTCGTCTGCAAATTTACTAATGCGGTTATTGAGTCCAACATCCACGTCGTTGATGTAAATAATGAAGAGCACTGGGCCAAGGACCGAGCCCTGAGGGACGCCACTAGTGACAGACGCCCACTCTGAGTTAAATCCGTCAATCACTACTCTTTGTTGTCTGTTGCTCAACCAATTCGCGATCCATTGGTTTACTTGACCGTCAATACCTATTTGCTTTAATTTGTAAAGTAATTTATGATGCGGGACTTTATCAAACGCTTTCTGGAAATCAAGATAGACTACATCCAGTGATTTGGTTACGTCATAAACAGTGAAGAGGTCGTTATAAAAGGTTAATAGGTTTGATAGGCAGGATCTTTTGTTTCGGAAGCCATGTTGTGAGTCCCCAATCAATGAGTGGCTTTCAAGGTAACTCACAATTTTGTCTCTAATTATACCCTCAAGTAGCTTACCTACAACCGAAGTTAGACTAATGGGCCTGTAATTACCTGGTACTTTTTTGTCTCCTTTCTTGAAAATCGGTGTCACGTTAGCCTTTTTCCAATCTGAAGGTTGTGAGGGAGGAGAGTATTTCGCTCTTCGTTTCTTTCAGCAGAGTTGGATATACTTTGTCAGGTCCAGGACTTTTATTTGTTTTAAGTGAATGGAGAGCTTTAAGGACTTCATCGGTTGTTATTTCAAAATTAGGCAATGCATGCTCGAGATTTACAATAGTACTGGTGTTGGTGGTAGCGAGAGGAAGACTGTTAGTATTAAACACCGAGAGAGAGAGAGAGAGAGAGAGAGAGAGAGAGAGAGAGAGAGAGAGAGAGAGAGAGAGAGAGAGAGAGAGAGAGAGAGAGAGAGAGAGAGAGAGAGAGAGAGAGAGAGAGAGAGAGAGAGAGAGAGAGAGAGAGAGAGAGAGAGAGAGAGAGAGAGAGAGAGAGAGAGAGAGAGAGAGAGAGAGAGAGAGAGAGAGAGAGAGAGAGAGAGAGAGAGAGAGAGAGAGAGAGAGAGAGAGAGAGAGAGAGAGAGAGAGAGAGAGAGAGAGAGAGAGAGAGAGAGAGAGAGAGAGAGAGAGAGAGAGAGAGAGAGAGAGAGAGAGAGAGGAGAGAGAGAGAGAGAGAGAGAGAGAGAGAGAGAGAGAGAGAGAGAGAGAGAGAGAGAGAGAGAGAGAGAGAGAGAGAGAGAGAGAGAGAGAGAGAGAGAGAGAGAGAGAGAGAGAGAGAGAGAGAGAGAGAGAGAGAGAGAGAGAGAGAGAGAGAGAGAGAGAGAGAGAGAGAGAGAGAGAGAGAGAGAGAGAGAGAGAGAATTCATGCATGAAAAATAAGAAGCTTGCAAACAAAACAAAAAAAGAACCGATGACAGAACACGAAAGGCGAATTTTGCTGAACGAATTAAGAAAAAAAAAAAAAAATCACAATAAACAAACCGAGGCGATAGGATGGAACGGGGCAAGAAAGCAAAAAAAAGAAGAAAAAAAATCAACAGATGACAAAACGCGAGTATCGAAAGAAAACACAAGAAGAAGACACCGTGACAATGGAGTGGACAATGACAAAGAGAAAAATAAAGCGACGATAGATTGGACGAGGAGAAGAAGGGAGAAAAACGCGAAAAAAGGTAAATCAAAGCGAGGGAAGGAAAGACTGCAAAGACGAAACAGAAAACTCACTGGAACGAAAGAGAAAAGTGGAGCGTTAGAGAGAGGAAGAGAATATGTTTGTAAATTTTTTAAACACACACGAGAGAGAAAGACGCAGAAAAGAGAAGTTACCAGCCCACACCAGAGGGATTAAAAACAAGACAAGTCTGAACGCGTATTAACACAAGTAGACCATTCCTAGCGCATTTTATCCTTTACTGGGGGATGAGAAATAAAAATAGTCTGAACGCGTATTAACACAAGTAGACCATTCCTAGCATACTTTATCCTTTACTGGGGGATGAAAAATAAGAATAGTCTGCCCACGTATTAAAGCTTTGTGTCATTCACCCACGGTCTTATCACGTTCTCGACTCGTGTTCGTCAGCCAGTACACTCCCGGAAATAGCTCTCTTTTAGGCTCAGAGGACCGCGTTATGGGTGCTAATGGGACTTCACACGCCACTCACTCCAATCTCACTTGCTTCTAGGAGGACAGTTAACAGTGTAGACCATTTTGTCCTTTACGGGGGGATTAGAAATAAGAAAAGCCTGCCCACGAATTAACACTGTAGACCACTTCCTCCCATCCTTTATCATTTATATATCAAGGAAGGCGTACAATAACTCTTCAATATATTAAACACATAGAAAAAAGGGCAGATGTGAGAATTTTACCACTGGTGATTTAGATGATCTCTGCTTTGAATCCGATGAAAATAACTCAACATTTAGTAGACTTGGTGCAGTCAGACTACTTGACTCAATTGATTCACAATGTCCTGACTTTAATTTATGTAAGAACTGGAATAAAGTTAAAACGACCCCTTTAACTGTAAATAATGTTAATAAGATTACACAAACTTCGTCCCCACAACTACCCCTTCACCGTTCCCACCCTGTGCTACAACCTCTATCCCACAGATCGACCCCCAGTGCTACCCCCCACCCCCCACCAGGCCCCTATGTACGCAATGCTGTCCCTCACCGCTTCCGTGGCAGACGGGAGCACAGTAGACGGGAGCACCTAACTGCTGCATCGCGGCCCGACACAGACCCCCTGCCAATTCCTGCCGCTCGCTGGAGTCATCACGTGTATGGGAGGGCCACGGCCAGCCACAACACTCCTCCATGGCGCCACGGCGATGAGCAGTCTCACCCTGCCTCGAGCTGTGCACCTCACCACGCAGCTCCGAGCTCGCCAACTCCTGTCACTCGCTGGAGTCATCACGTGCAGGGGAGGGCCACGGCCAGCCAGAACACTCCTCCATGGCGCCACGGCGATGAGCAGTCTCAGCCTCTCTCGAGATGTGCACCTCACCACGCAGCTCCGAGCTCGCCAACTCCTGTCACTCGCTGGAGTCATCACGTGCAGGGGAGGGCCACGGCCAGCCACAACACCGCCCCCCAGGGTGCCACGGTGATGTACAGTCTCAGCCTGTCTCGAGCTGTGGACCTCACCATGCAGCTCCGAGATTTGGCTGTTATAACTGTGGGGAACACAACCATAGACTGGCTACCTGTCGATTCGACCACAGACTGAGGTGCGGTAATTACCGTCGCCTTGGTCAAAAAGAAAGGTTATGCCAGCTTCCTGTCGAATAGGAGTCCGGCCATGAAGACAGAGCCACTTACACGAAAAAAAAGGACAAATTGGAAATTGAACATTTCAATGCACAAACTCTTTTATGTAATCTTGACGAAATACGTCTTTTAGTGAACGAACGTCAACCTGACATTTTATGTTTGAGTGAAACCTGGTTGACCAATGATGTTTTAGACCAGCACATTGCTATGCCTGATTTTAGTGTATATAGACGTGACAAAAGCAGAGGTGGAGGAGTGTGTATATATGTTAGGAGTATTTGTACTGTCACTGTGATTGATGTAAACATTGACCGAGTCGAGGGGATTGAGGACTTATGGCTTACCGTGCAATGCCGAAAACTACCTTCTATAACAATTGCCTGCATGTACCGTCACCAGCACGCTAACTCTTTCACATTTGACTACATTTTAGATGTTTTTTATTACATATACCTCAGAAATAAGCCTTTTTATGTGTTGGGTGACTTTAATTGTAATTTTTTATCTAAAAACAACAAAATGGAACAAGTAATTAATAATACAAAATTAAGTCAGTCAGTAAATTAGCCAATAAGAACTACATCCCTGTCGGCAACATTATTGGATCTTATTGTGACAAATAATCCTGCCTTAGTGTTGGACCATGATGGTATTGTTTGCCCCATTGCTGACCATGACTTGCTAACTCTCACTCTTGACATTGCCAAACCTAAAAGGCTAACTATAACAAAAACATTCCGAGAAATGAAGAACTACTCACCATAATTATTCTGTAATTTATTAATATCAGAAAGTAAGACATTAGATAACATCTACATTGCTGGTAATGTCAGTACTCAAGTTAAGGTTCTTAATGGTGTCTTTTTGAAATGTCTTGATTTTTGCGCACGCTTAGTGACAAAGGAATTGAAAAGACCCTTTGCTAAATGGCTTAATGAAGAGTTAAGAACTTTGAAACAAAAAAAAAAACAATGCCTTGAAAGCCTAGAAAAAAGACACAAGCAACGTTAACCTAGTAAATACTTATATAAACTTAAAGTGCCAAGTCAGAAGATCTATTCACTAATTTAAATCCGAATTCTACAACAAAAAAATTGACAACAAAGGTAATAGCAAAATCATTTGGAAAACCATTAAGGAACTTATCCCTAATAATAAAAGCAGTAATCTGCCTGTCACATGTAACCATAAAGAAACTACCATGCAGACTGCTAAGCTCTTCAATGATTTTTTTGCTAACGTTGGTAGAATCACTTTTGAAAAGACACAATTAGGTGACTCCTCACGTCTCCAAACCGCAGATCCAGTTGACATCACTGATCCTAACTGTCTGTTCAGACCTGAGCCTATTGACTGGCAAACTTTAGTCCTTACCATTGCACATATGAACAATAGTGATGCATGTGGGTCTGATGGGATACCACTGAGATTCCTTAATGATTCCCTTCCTGTTATTTTCTCCTATTTAACCACCATCATGAACACGTCAATAGTCACAGGAATTTTTCCCACAGCATGGAAATTCTCAATCGTGGTACCCATCCTAGAGACTGGTGATGTAAACGACCCCAGTAATTATCGTCCCATATCTCTCCTCCCAGTCCTCTCCAAACTACTAGAACAAATAGTTTCATCACAGTTGACTCAGCATCTGGAAACAAATCACCTACTTATTAATGCTCAGCATGGCTTCAGACCAAAGTTATCAACTACTTCAGCTCTATTAACACTAAATAAGAATCTATATTCCAACATGGATAATAAAAATGTCTCTCTGGTCACTCTCTGCGATTTATCAAAGGCCTTTGACAGCGTTATTCATGTTATTTTACTTAAAAAAATACCTTAAATGCAATATGGATCCATTCTGGTTCGAGAGTTACCTTAGTGACAGAACACAATTAGTGCGATTAAATGACACTGTGTCTGATGACAGGTATTTCATATGGGGTGCCTCAAGGGTCTGTTCTTGGCCCTATTCTCTTTAATATTTATGTGAATGATCTTGCTTCATTCCTCCTCAACTGTGACGTCATTTAATACGCAGACGACACCCAAATTATTCTTTCAAGTAATATTGATAATTTAAAGGACCTTATACAAAAAGCTGAAGACTAAATTAGCTAAAGCATACTTTAATGCAAATGGTCTAATGCTCAATGCCCAAAAAAACAATGTATCTTTATTGGATCCAGAAGGCTTTTATCACTGATTCCTCGTAATATCCACCTGATGGTGGACAGCAGTGTTATTACCCCCCAGTACATCAGTGAAGAACTTAGGCATATATTTTGATAACCATCTATCGTTCGATGCACATATCACATAATTAATTAAAAAAGCACATGTTTATTAATAGAATAAAAGATAATTTTAATAAATCAACAAGTATAATTGTGGTACAATCATTAGTTATGAGTATCATTAACTATGGAATAAGCATCTGGGGAGCAACCAACATCACCCAAATAGAACGTGTACAAAAAATACAAAATTTTGCAGCCAAAGTGGCTCTCGGAGGCGCTGCAAAAAGTGACCATGTTACTCCCTTCCTTAGGGAACTGAAATGGCTGAAAACAAATCACCAGTATGTGTATGAGATTATAACACTCACATATAGGATAATCAACCATGACCTCCCTGAGTGGTTGCTCCCATTAGCTCGTGTTCGTGACAGTCGCCGTCACCATGTAAACACCAGGCAGACTGAACACCTACATGTACCCCGGTGTAACACTTGCCTTGCCACCAGGTCTTTCCAAGTGAGTGCTCCCTCACTTTGGAACAACCTGCCTCCTGTTGTTCACTTTCAAATCACGTCTCAATTTTTTTTTACTTAATAGGCAATTTTCCCAGTAGCTTATCTAACTTTTATTCAATTTTTAGTTTTTGGTCCCATATTTGATTTTATTTATTTTATATCTGACTGTGATAGGCCTCGCCCTGTTAAATCTTTTTCTTGTTTTTATTTTGACTCAGCACTGTTGCTTTATGGTCTAATACTTATTAGCTCTCTGTGCCTGAATTTAGTTTTTAACACGTCTGGCTAAACTTCACTGGCCATATTGTATGGGACTTTTGTTATAACTCTAATTGATTATAAGATATATGTCAAGAATAACCATTGAAATAATGGAAATAAGTTCTATTCTATTCTATTCTATTCCTCCTCCTCCTCCTCCTCCTCCTCCTCCTCCTCCTCCTCCTCCCGCCCCGCTGATGAGAGCTCTGCCTCACGATTTTCTCTAAGTCCATTGTTATTGTTTCACGAGCGCCTCTATGGACAGACTGAGCCTGATAGGTGCCTTGCAGTGCACCATACAAACTAGTTCCTAACCCAGTAATATCCAGAACGCGCATGGATCATTACGATTTCGGACATAAATCGGTCTTTACGAGTTCTACGTTATTTTCTTCTGTTTAATAAGGTAAATAATAGCGCAAGTATTTGTATTTTGATTTTAAACAACTACATTCCTGATATATTACTACGCGGGGTCTATCGCTGCCAGTCTGACAGTCTTCCTCGCGGCGCCATGATGGAAGGACAGATACAACTAAGGATAAAGACGAGATGACTTTAGAATTTACCCAAACGATGATTTTGAGATAGCTTTTAAATATTCGAACGATGACTATATGAAGAATTTACCTAGTGTGAAAAATGTTTGGTATAGAGGAGGAAGGGAGAGTAGAATAGGCAGGTAAATGTAAAGAAGCGCGTGGCCTCAGTGCTCCTCCTCCTTATCATCGTCATCATCATGTAACCTAGCAACTACCCTCTATTTGTGTTCCTCTTCTCTTCCTCTTACTGTACTTTAACATCGTCTTTTTTAATCTTCCATTCTCTCTCTCTCTCTCTCTCTCTCCTTTTTGTTCACATCATTGTATCTTTCTTAATTCTTTCTCCCTCTTTATCTCCTTACACTATTTTCTCTTTTTTCAAATTTCTTTCATAAGTGTACACGCATGTGTGTGTGTGTGTGTGTGTGTGTGTGTGTGTGTGTGTGTGTGTGTGTGTGTGTGTGTGTGTTTGCCTGGTTATTTTTATCTGCGCAGTACAGTTTTCTCTTTATTAGACATTCCCTCCTATAAAGAAACGGTCTCTGCCGGATGGTGTCGCAAGAACAGGTTTTCGATGCTGAATCCACGGTCGGGAGTCTATCCGGTTTTCCATCCTGGAATTGATAAACTCGGTTTCATCAGCATCAATACACTTAAAAAATATATTAACTTTATCTTCGTCTTGGCATTTTGTGAAGAGCCAAACAGTCTTCCTGCTAGGGCCGGGGGCGGGGGCCGAGGGGGAAGCCTTGGGCCCCCTCACGGCAGAGACGGAGTTACTGAGGGGCCCCGAGGAGGTCCCCGGCCCCTGCAGGCGGTCAGAAGAGGCCGCCAACACCAAATGCCCTCAATATATGCGTTACCCTAACCTTGATGATGATCCTAAGGAGAACAACGTATAGTTGAGTGATGACGAATCGCGGACACACTTTGACGAGGAAGCACAATTACCCTCAAAAAAGAAGGCGGAGACGTTGGAAAGGGAAGTCATTAACGAAACAGATGAAGTTAGTAAAGAAACAAGAAATTACAGTTGTTGAAAGACAACTGAAGGTGCCGTGAACCTTCCACTGCATCTTTTACGGAGACTGTGAAAACAAAAGTTGTTGTACGTAGAAAGAGGTGAAGAAAGGGGTAACAAAACTGTTAACCCAGCCTCTTGGGGGGCAAGCCAGCCCAATCCGAACAACAAACCCGAGTAGTTGATGCTCGATAGCCGGGGTGGGTGATCACCCTCGGAGAGGGACAACTCCGAACAACAAACCCGAGTGGTTGATGCTCGATAGCCGGGTGGGTGATTACCCTCGGAGAGGGACAACTCCGAACAACAAACCCGAGTAGTTGATGCTCGATAGCCGGGGTGGGTGATTACCCTCGGAAGGACAACTCGAACAACAAACCCGAGCAGCTGATGCTCGATAGCCGGGATGGGTGATCACCCTCGGAGAGGGACAACTCCGAACAACAAACCCGAGCAGCTGATGCTCGATAGCCGGGGTGGGTGATTACCCTCGGAGAGGGACAACTCCGAGCAACAAACCCGAGCAGCTGATGCTCGATAGCCGGGGTGGTGATTACCCTCGGAGGGACAACTCCGAACAACAAACCCGAGCAGCTGATGCTCGATAGCCGGGGTGGGTGATTACCCTCGGAGAGGGACAACTCCGAACAACAAACCCGAGCAGTTGATGCTCGATAGCCGGGGTGGGTGATTACCCTCGGAGAAGGACAACTCCGAACAACAAACCCGAGTAGCTGATGCTCGATAGCCGGGGTGGGTGATTACCCTCGGAGAAGGACAACTCCGAACAACAAACCCGAGTAGCTGATGCTCGATAGCCGGGGTGGGTGATTACCCTCGGAGAGGGACAACTCCGAACAACAAACCCGAGCACCTGATGCTCGATAGCCGGGGTGGGTGATTACCCTCGGAGAGGGACAACTCCGAACAACAAACCCGAGCAGTTGATGCTCGATAGCCGGGGTAGGTGATTACCCTCGGAGAGGGACAACTCCGAACAACAAACCCGAGCACCTGATGCT
Source organism: Eriocheir sinensis (assembly GCF_024679095.1). Lineage (NCBI taxonomy): Eukaryota > Metazoa > Arthropoda > Malacostraca > Decapoda > Varunidae > Eriocheir > Eriocheir sinensis. The sequence continues at coordinate 725,991 of NW_026111621.1, read as the reverse complement.
CGATAGCCGGGGTGGTGATCACCCTCGGAAAGGACAACTCGAACAACAAACCCGAGCACCTGATGCTCGATAGCCGGGGTGGGTGATCACCCTCGGAGAGGGAAAACTCCGAACAACAAACCCGAGCAGTTGATGCTCGATAGCCGGGGTGGGTGATTACCCTCGGAGAGGGACAACTCCGAACAACAAACCCGAGCACCTGATGCTCGATAGCTGGGGTAGGCACTGATCACCCTCGGAGAGGGACAACTCCGAACAACAAACCCGAGCAGTTGATGCTCGATAGCCGGGGTGGGTGATTACCCTCGGAAGGACAACTCGAACAACATGCATGGTGGGCATGGCGAGTATATATATATATATATATATATATATATATATATATATATATATATATATATATATATATATATATATATATATATATATATATATATATATATATATATAGAGAGAGAGAGAGTAGGTGCTGGGAGGAAGGGTACCTACAGTGCATTGGTCTCATTTAAGGAGTGGGCCCGCATACATATCACCGCCCCCCTCCCTCCCCGTGCCCGCTAGTTATGTCCTGCTCGGTGCCGGCCAGCCACCCGTCGCGAGGCGTTGTTATAAAGACGCTGGCTGTTGTTAGCAGAGACATTTTGATGCTTCTCTATCTCTTTGCTGTTCCTTTTGTTTTTGTTGTTGCTGTGGTTAGGTCTACAAATTTCATTGTTATAATTTTTATTATTATTATTTTTTTTTTATTTACTACTGTTATCACTGTCATTAGTGATGTTGCTATCATCACCAGTATCATTATCATCACCATTAATTTTATCGGTGTGTGTGTGTGTGTGTGTGTGTGTGTGTGTGTGTGTGTACTCTCAGCGCACACACACACACACACACACACACACACACGAGAAGGGAGGGAGGGAGGAGGGGGCCACCACTACTACTATCTGGCAAGTGCTCTCTTGAGTTTGAATGGCACACAGCATCCGATACCCCAGGACCCGAACTGAATAATTCATGGCATTCCTGACGCGCTCCCCACGGCAACAGCGGGCACGGACACGCAGCATATTTAAACAGGGAGGAAAATGTTTGATGATGGATTAGCCCGTGTTAAAGGTGGCTCCGTGCCAAGAGCATTCAGGTCCTTTGTTTTTACGACTGGCGGGTTAGGGAAGAGAAGGACAGAGAAAAGGGAGGTGAGCTTGTAACGATGTGAATACGTGCACTACTAATCTCATTTTTGTTTTGTTTTTCCATGTGTGTGTGTGTGTGTGTGTGTGTGTGTGTGTGTGTGTGTGTGTGTGTGTATGTGTTTGTGCGTGTGTGTGTGTACGTGCGTGCTTCAGAAAAGTAAAAAGAAGAAGAAGAAGAAAAAGAAAAGAAGAAGAAAAAAGTAAGAAAAAAGAAGAAAGAAAAAAAGAAGAAATAGGAGAGAAAAAAAAAGAAGAGAAAGAAGAAAAAGCAAAAGTAGTATAAGAAATATCAGAGAAAGAAGAAAAAGCAAAAGTAGTATAAGAAATATCAGAGAAAGAAGAAAAAGCAAAAATAGTATAAGAAATATCAGAGAAAGAAGAAAAAGCAAAAGTAGTATAAGAAATATCAGAGAAAGAAGAAAAAGCAAAAGTAGTATAAGAAATATCAGAGAAAGAAGAAAAAAGCAAAAGTAGTATAAGAAATATCAGAGAAAGAAGAAAAAGAAAAAGTAGTATAAGAAATATCAGAGAAAGAAGAAAAAATAAAAAGTTGTATAATAAATATAAGAGAAGAAGAAAAGAAAAAGTAGTATAAGAAATATCAGAGAAAGAAGAAAAAGTAGTATAAGAAATATCAGAGAAAGAAGAAAAAGAAAAAGTAGTATAAGAAATATCAGAGAAAGAAGAAAAAAAGAAGAAAAAGAAGAAAAAGAAAAAGTAGTATAAGAAATATCAGAGAAAGAAGAAAAAAGAAAAAGTAGTATAAGAAATATCAGAGAAAGAAGAAGAAAAAGAAGAAAAAGAAGAAAAAGAAGAAGAAAGAAACTACATAATTAGGATACTGTATTAAACTTTATCTCCGTCACATAATTATAAGCAACGCATGTCAGGAATACACACACACACACACACACACACACACACACACACACACACACACACACACACACACACACACACACACACACGGCTCAGACTGGCAGCGGTGTTCCTTTAAATGTTGGCAGGCGATTTGTTGGCAGGCGCGGATTTGTCTCCGTCTTACAAAGCACTGAATGAAGCAGCAACATATTTTCTTTATCTTTCGGACATTAAAAGTAGGTTCAGGTTTAGTTTTTGAGAAGTAAATCGCACCTCATTATTCGATCAGGTCGGTAACAGAAGAAAACCGAGAGCAACACTGAAGAAAAAAAAACGACAGAATGATCATAATCTTCTCATTCACCCCAAAAAAATGCCCCGACCAATAAAAAGAGATATCGAGCCAAAGTTCAGCGTTGTCTGCCTCTGACTATAATGCCACTTAAGTAAAGAGATGTGTTGCCTCCATCCGAAGAGATATCTTATTGTCCCACACGAGTGACTGGCATTTCCTCCGAGCCCCGAGAGTCATTTCCTTTGCGTCTCAGTAAATTGCATTGAACACCCTCTTACAAAACCTGCCTTCTACTAATCTCGGCTCCTCCTTAAGCCCACTATTTATATCCTTTAGAGCCGATTTCACAGTCCAACACAGTGTCTTCGTAACAGTCCGAACCAAACTATAGAATCCCATACAATCCAAAATGGTGAGGTCTTCGATGCCACACTAAATACACAAGACTTTTCCTGTATAGTTTCATCAAATTTGTGAACTTAAATATAAACATCAGACACTATACATGGAAATTTCGAAGGCTCTGGTAATGGGTTGGGAGCCTACTAACCCGTCATGGGGAGCTGTGAAACTGGCCCTTGGTCCCTTGAGTTGGTTTATGGTTGCCAGTGTATGATTTGACAGCTGATTTATACGCCTCTCTCAGCACACGTGGAGCTCGACAGGAGGAGTCGTGAAAACAGAAACCCTTAATAAGATGAAGCCGCGGCTAGTCACGCGGAAACACTGCCTGCCTCGCCTTCCTTTGCGTTTGTCAGTGTGTTTGTAAGTTTGTATGCTTGATTGTGTGTTTGCTTTTCTTGTTTCCTTGTTTGGTTATTTGTGTGTATATGTGTCTCTGTCTGTTTTTCTGTGTGCCCGTCTGCTTGTTTCTGGGTGTCTGTCGATCTATTTGTCTGTCTGTCTGTTTGCCGTCCTTTCTCTCAGTCTGTCTGTTAATCTCTGTCTATCCTTTCCCACCGACGGACTCAAGATGGCTCGCATGTGAAGTATATCTGCATTTATTTTTTCCTTTGACGCAATTTGACCCAAACGAGTAAATGATGAGTATAGAATCAACACAAACTGGAAGCGTTATAATTTATCAGGCCACGTGACCCGCTCAGCCAAGATTCAAAACAACCGATAAAAACTGGCCCCGCAGCAAGGCATAAATAGCTCCAGTTTCTTGCCGCAGCACCCGTAACGTTATCCGCCGTGACCTTGACCCGCCTAGTGTGTGTGTGGGGGGACGTAAGTAATCCTTGGTAATTCCTCGCGGCGCGTGCTTGTGGAGATCTAAACCTGGTGTGTGAGATTTGCAAAAAATAAAATAAAATAAAAATCAGATTGACGCGTCTGAACTAAGAAAACATTAATGAAGTCTATTAAAAAAAAATCTCATTCAATAACAATAAGCGGAGTATTCCATTAAAACAAGGTGAACGTCTAGATTAAGATCCTCTGGTATCAGTATTACCTTATTAACATTTTATTTCCCTTAACATATGCTCCGATCTAACGCGTGAGTTCAATGTCGCAGTAAGTAGTTATCAAGAGCAGGACGGGGTTTCTCTGCGTACATCTATCGCCTCTTCTTCGACAATACACAACTGTCCTCTTCTACATTAAAATTTATCGGTCTGTCCTTAAATCAAAATCCCAGTTGTGAACTCCATATCTCATCTCTCACTTAATGAGCTTCGTTGTGGTTTTGTATTGTCGATCAATTCGTTTCCCCCTCCCAGTTACCAGTTATGGACGATGCCTTGTCCAGTTTCTTCCCTTGATTTCTTTTATCACTATTTCCATGCTAACTGAGCTAAGGACTAAGTTAAATGCGCGCAACCACCACACCTGTCGCCATGCTGTCCATCTTAGCGCATTCCTCTAGTCCAACTCCCTCTTACGGGCATGTGGCACGTTACCCAGAAGCCGACCATGCTCATCGGGTTGTTTCTGTAAATGACAATCCTGAGTGGAGGAGGCCAAGGGGACGCCCACAGAATTCGTGGCTTGAGTAAGTCGATAGCTCCTGCCGGGAGGTACTTAGGATGGGAAAGGGGCCTATTTGGAAACTCGCCCGGAAGGACCACCGGACTTAGTGTCGTAGGGTGGGCGAGGCGACGCGCCCCCCGGCGTATGCTCCCATTGATTGGCCGAGCTCCCTCTGCAAGAATTTGACAGTATCTTCACTCTTTTATCTCTTTCACTGGTAAACTCAGGAACAGCCTTTCTCCGTCTATATTTCCTGGTTCTTGTGACTAAAATTTGTTCGAGAGAAAGCATCTCGACACCCTTCTAACCATTATGGACATTTTTTGGGCATTTTCTCTACTCATTTTGAATGAACACCGTTCCTCCAATTTATATTTCCATTGTGATTGGCCTGGCCTGCCTCCTTTGTCATAAAAAACACCAATGCAGTGATATATTGAGAAGCATTTGCACAGTAGCTGCTTACTAAAAAGCTCCTCCCCATCACCTATTCAAGTCTCTGAGGGCTTTTTTTTATTCCTTTTTGATTTTTTTTTTTTTTGAGGCGGGAGACTTTGAACTATTTATTTTTCCGTAAAAAAAAGTGGGGATGAAATAGAGCACAGCCGCTGAATGTATTTCTGTAAAGGTAACCGGAAATATAAAAAAAGGAAATACCTTTAACATTCTGCATTTGCAAAGAAAATAGGTGTCAGAACTAAATACTATATATTTCAAGTTGTATCGCTGATATTTAACACATCTTGCACAAAAATGAAGACATTCAAACTCGGGTGACCCAAAAAAAGAAGCTGTACATCACCCTTCGCCACATGGAATGATAATGAACTACGACTGTCCAAAGAGTCGCCGCTGTTCACGGGATGAGCTGCCGACGACGAGCTGCGTCCCCCACCCCCCACCCTCGTTATCACCCTTCCCACGAGCCGTGAGTTGGCGGCTCATCAAGGGAGTCACTTTACCGGTTTCCACTCATCAATATCCCCGCGTCTCCTTGGGTTCCTGAGTGTTCCGTCGCGCCCCTCAGCCACGCGATGATTGACCTTTGAGCCCCCGCTGACTCCTGGACGCGGCGGCAATTTTTCAAACTCTCATCAGACTGTCTCATATAAATGATTGCCGGCCATTCTCCTCAAGATTCTGTCGGGCCGAGACGAACATGGAGTCCTGACAGTGTGTCCTTTCCGGGCGTGCAATCTGAGAAGGACAGTGTTACGTGACCAGGAGGTGGTCACATAACAAGCGTCACCGTGAGGCTCAGATGTGGGAGGGTAAGGAAGGGGAGGTGACATGTCGGGTCCCTCCTGAAGACCCTCCTCACGGTCCCTGCCTCAACAAACTCAGGGTGTTTACTCTGTGTCGCCGAAGCCTCGGGTAAAGAATGCGCTTAAAATCAGTCATTCAAGGCTCGCAGGGTTAATGTCACTCTCGGTTATTTTAAAGGGCACACACACACACACACACACACACACACACACACACACACACACACACACACACACACACACACACACACACACACACACACACACACACACACACACACACACACACACACACACACACACACACACACACACACACACACACACACACACACACACACACACACACACACACACACACACACACACACACACACACACACACACACACACACACACACACACACACACACACACACACACACACACACACACAAAAAATCAAGGAATACCTGCACGCTAAGAAAAATATCACCTTTGACACGTAGACCCAAATATCACCTACAAAAATTTTAAAGATATACCGAATATGAAGTAACGTAAATTTCACTGAACTCATACAAGCAAGAATCAGAACAGAGATTAAGATAGCGAACAAGAAGAGAACGAGTGGCGGTGGGCGTGGCGATGCGTGGCGTGGCAGGGCGTGGCTAGGCGTGCAGGGGCGGGAGAGAGCTTGTCAGGAGGGGTGAGGGGAAAGGTGAGGCGAATCGGGCAAAGGTTGGACAACGCCGAGAGCTCGGTAGATGGGAGAGGGAGGAGACGGAGCGGGACAAGGGGCGTATCGGGACCTTGGGGAATGGAAGCAGGCGGGACGGTGCTAGGTATGCTGGGATATGCTAGAGTCTCGCCTTACTATACAATATAATAAAAAGGCGAAGTACCAACAAACTTCCGCTATCACTACCACCACCACCACCTCTCCTACCAACAACACCACCATCCCACCACTCATCGCTACCGCCACCACCTCCACTACCACCACCACCACCACCACCACCCCACCCATCATCGCTACCACCACCACCTCCACCACCACCCCACCTCTTATCGCTACCGCCACCACCTTCACCACCACAACCCCACCCCTTATCGCTACCACCACCACCTCCACCACCACCACCACCACCACCCCACCCCTTATCGCTACCACCACCACCACCACCACCACCCCACCCATCATCGCTACCACCACCACCTTCACCACCACCACCCCACCCATCATCGCTACCACCACCACCTCCACCACCACCTCCCCACCCATCATCGCTACCACCACCACCTCCACCACCACCCCACCCCTCATCGCTACCACCACCACCTTCACCACCACCACCACCCCCACCACCCACCCATCATCGCTACCACCACCCCCACCACCCCCACCACCACCACCCCACCCCTTATCGCTACCACCACCACCTTCACCACCACCACCCCACCTCTTATCGCTACCGCCACCACCTTCAACACCACCTCCCCACCCCTCATCGCTACCACCACCTTCACCACCACCACCACCACCACCACCCCACCCATCATCGCTACCACCACCACCACCACCACCCCACCCATCATCGCTACCTCGACCACCTTCACCACCACCACCCCACCCCTCATCGCTACCACCACCACCTCCACCACCACCTCCCCACCCATCATCGCTACCACCACCACCTCCACCACCACCACACCCCTTATCGCTACCACCACCACCTTCACCACCACACCCACCACCACCCCACCCATCATCGCTACCACCACCATCTCAACCACAACCACCACCACCACCACCCCCCTTATCGCTACCGCCACCACCTTCACCACCACCCCACCCATCATCGCTTCACCACCACCTCCACCACCACCCCACCCCTTATCGCTACCGCCACCACCTCCACCACCACCCACCCCTTCTCGCTACCGCCACCACTTCCACCACCAGAACCCCACCCATCAACGCTACCACCACCACCTCCACCACCACCACCCCACCCCGTATCGCTACCACCACCACCTTCACCACCACCACCCCACCCATCATCGCTACCACCACCACCACCCCACCCTTATCGCTACCGCCACCACCCCACCCATCATCGCTACCACCACCACCCACCCCTTATCGCTACCGCCACCACCGCCACCACCACCCCACCCCTCATCGCTACCACCACCACCACCCCACCCCTTATCGCTACCGCCACCACCTCCACCACCAGAACCCCACCCCTCATCGCTACCACCACCACCCCACCCCTTATCGCTACCGCCACCACCTCCACCACCAGAACCCCACCCCTTATCGCTACCACCACCACCTCCACCACCACCCCACCCCTCATCGCTACCACCACCACCCCTTATCGCTACCACCACCTCCACCACCAGAACCCCACCCCTCATCGCTACCACCACCACCCCACCCCTTATCGCTACCGCCACCACCTCCACCACCAGAACCCCACCCCTTATCGCTACCACCACCACCTCCACCACCACCACCCCACCCCTCATCGCTACCACCACCACCACCCCACCCCTTATCCCTACCACCACCACCTTCACCACCACCACCCCACCCCTTATCGCTACCACCACCACCTTCACCACCACCACCCCACCCCTTATCGGTACCACCACCACCACCCCACCCCTCATCGCTACCACCACCACCACCCTACCCATCATCGCTACCACCACCACCTTCACCACCACCCCACCCCTCATCGCTACCACCACCACCACCCCACCCCTCATCGCTACCACCACCACCACCCCACCCCTCATCGCTACCACCACCACCACCCCACCCCTCATCGCTACCACCACCACCACCCACCCCTCCTCCTTTCCACCACCACCACCCCCACCCATCATCGCCACCACCACCTTCACCACCACCACCCCACCCCTTATCGCTACCACCACCACCACCCCACCCCTCCTCGCTACCACCACCACCACCACCCATCATCCTTCACCACCACCTTCACCACCACCACCCCACCCCTCCTCCTTCTACCACCACCACCACCCACCCATCATCGCTACCACCACCACCCCACCCCTTATCACCACCACCACCTTCACCACCACCACCCATCATCGCTACCACCACCACCCCTTATCACCACCACCACCCCACCCCTCCTACCACCACCACCACCACCCACCCCCTCCTCGCTACCACCACCACCACCACCCCACCCATCATCGCTACCACCACCACCTTCACCACCACCACCCCACCCCTTATCGCTACCACCACCACCTTCACCACCCCCACCCCACCCTCATCACCGCCACCACACCTCCACCACCACCCCACCCCTCGTCCTTCCACCACCACCTCCACCACCACCACCACCTCATCGCTACCACCACCACCACCATCACCACCCCACCCCTCATCGCTACCACCACCACCAACACCACCACCCCACCCCTCATCGCAACCACCACCCCCACCACCACCACCCCTCATCGCTACCACCACCACCTCTACTACCTCCACCACCACCACCCCACCCCTCATCGCTACCACCACCACCACCCACCACCCTCATCGCTACCACCACCACCACCACCACCCCTCATCCTTCTACCACCACCTCCACCACCACCCCACCCCTCATCGCTACCACCACCACCACCACCCCCCCCACCCTCTACCACCACCCACCCCTCATCGCTACCACCACCACCTCCACCACCACCACCCCACACATCATCGCTACCACCACCACTACCACCACCACCACCCCACCCCTCAACCCTACCACCACCACCACCACCACCACCACCCCACCCCTCATCCTTCCACCACCACCTCTACCACCACCATCACCACCCCACCCCTCATCGCTACCACCACCACCTACACCACCACCACCCCACTCATCATCGCTACCACCTTCACCACCACCACCCACCTCTTATCCTTCACCACCACCTCTACTACCACCACCACCACTCCACCCCTCATCGCTTCCACCGCCACCTCCACCACCACCACCCCACCCCTCATCGCTACCACCACCACCTCCACCACCACCACCACCCCTCATCGCTGCCACCACCACCACCACCACCCCCACCCCTCATCGCTACCACCACCACCTCCACCACCACCATCCCACCCCTCATCTTTACCACCACCACTACCTCTACTACCACCACCACCACCACCCCACCCCTAATCGCTACCACCACCACCTTCACCACCACCACCCCATCCCTCATCGCAACCCCAACCACCACTACTACCACCACCACCACCACCCCACCCCTCATCGCTACCACCACCACCTCCTCCACCACCACCCCACCCCTCATCGCTACCACCACCACCTCAACTACCACCACCACCACCACACCCATCATCCCTACAACCACCACCACCACCACCACCACCCACCCCTCATCGCTACCACCACCTCTACTACCACCACCACCACCACCCACCCCTCATCCTTCTACCACCACCACCACCACTACCCCACCCCTCATCGCTACCACCACCACCTCCACCACCACCACCCCACCCCTCATCCCTACCACCACCACCTTCACCACCACCACCCACCCCTCATCGCTACCACCACCACCTCTACAACCACCACCACCACCCACCCCACCCCTCATCCTTCACCACCACCACCACCTCCACCACCACCACCCACACCCTCATCGCTACCTCCACCACCTCTACCACCACCACCACTACCCCACCCCTCATCGCTACCACCACCACCTCCACCACCACCACCACCCCACCCCTCAGCGCTACCACCACCACCTCGACGACCACCACCACCACCCCACCCCTCATCGCTACCACCACCACCACCACCACCACCACCACCACCCCACCCTCATCGCTACCACCACCACCACCACCAACCCACCCCTCATCGCTACCACCCCCACCTCCACCACCACCCCCACCTCCACCATCCCCACCTCCACCACCACCACCCCACCCCTCATCCTACCACCACCACCTCCACCACCACCACCACCACCACCCCTCATCGCTACCACCACCACCTCCACCCCTCATCGCTACCACCACCACCTCCACCACCACCCCCACCCCTCATCGCTACCACCACCACCACCCCACCCCTCATCGCTACCACCACCTACTCCACCATCACCACCCCACAACTCATCACTACCACCACCACTACCACCACCAACACCACCCCACCCCTCATCGCTACCACCACCACCTCTACTACCACCACCACCACCACCACCCCTCATCCGCTACCACCCACCTCCACCACCACCACCACCCACCCTCATCATCACCACCACCTCCACCACCACCACCACCCACCCCTCATCGCTACCACCACCACCACCACCCACCCCTCATCGCTACCACCACCACACCACCACCACCCCACCTCTCACCACCACCACCACCACCCACCCCTCATCGCTATCACCACCACCACCACCACCCCACCCTCATCGCTACCACCACCACCTCCACCACCACCACCCCACCCCTCATCGCTACCACCACCACCTCTCTACCACCACCACCACCACCACCCTCATCGCTACCACCACCACCTCCACCACCACCACCACCACCCACCCCTCATCGCTACCACCACCACCACCCACCACCACCACCACACCTCATCGCTACCACCACCACCCCACCCCTCATCGCTACCACCACCACCTCTACTACCACCACCATCACCACCCCACCCCTCATCGCTACCACCAACACCTTCACCACCACCACCCCACCCCTCATCGCTACCACCACCACCTCCACCACCACCACCCCACCCCTCATCGCTACCACCACCACCTCCACCACCACCACCACCACCCCACCACCCACCACCACCACCACCACCACCCCACCCCTCATCACCACCACCACCACCTCATCTACCACCACCACCACCACCACCCCACATCCCTCATCCACCACCACCACCTCCACCACCACCACCCACCCCTCATCGCTACCACCACCACCACCACCACACCACCACCCACCACCCCCACCACCACCACCTCATCCTCCACCACCACCACCACCACCACCCACACCCCTCCACCACCACCACCCCACCCCTCATCGCTACCACCACCACCTCCACCACCACCCCACCCCTCATCCACCACCACCACCTCCACCACCACCCACCCCTCATCCTTACCACCACCTCCACCACCCCACCCCTCATCGCTACCACCACCACGCTCAACTCCACCTCCACCACCCCTCATCCTTCCACCACCACCACCTCCACCACCACCACCACCACCTCATCGCTACCACCACCTCCTACCACCACCACCACCCACCCCTCATCATACCACCACCACCACCACCCACCACCACCCACCACCACCCCCACCAACACCACCACAACCCCCCACCCCTCATCACCACCTACCACCACCACCACCACCACCATCCACTACCTCCTATCACCTCCACCACCACCACCACCACCTCCACCCCACCACAACCACCACCACCACGAGCCCATCCACCCCCACCACCACCACCACCTCACCACCACCACCCCCCACCTCATCGCTACCACCACCTCTACTACCACCACCACCACATCATCCACCACCACCACCCACCACACCACCACCACCACCACAACACCACCCCTCATCGCTACCACCACCACCTCTACTACCACCACCACCACCCCACCCCTCATCGCTACCACCACCACCACCACCACCACCACCATACCCTCATCGCTAACACCACCACTCAACACCACCACCACCCCCACCCCCTCATCACCACCACACCACCTCTACTACCACCACCACCCACCCACCACCCCACCACCACCTCGCTAGCACCACCACCACCAACACCACCACCACGCCACCCCTCTTCTCTACCACCACCACCTCCACCACCACCACCCCACCCCTCATCTCTACCACCACCACCACCACCTCCACCACCACCACCCCACCCCTCATCGCTACCACCACCACCACCACCTACCCCACCACCACCACCACCCACCCCTCATCGCTACCACCACCACCTCCACCACCACCACCCCACCCCGCATCGCTACCACCACCACCTCTACCACCACCCCCACCACCACCCCACCCCTCATCCACCACCACCACCTCCACCACCACCACCCCACCCCTCATCGCTACCACCACCAACTCTACTACCACCACCACCCACCCTCATCGCTACCACCACCTCCACCACCACCCACCACCCTCATCCCTACCACCACCCACCTCCTACCACCACCACCACGACCACCACCACCACCACCCCACCCCTCATCGCTACCACCACCACCTCCACCATCACCACCACCACCCCTCAACGCTAACACCACCTCTCTACCACCACCACCACCACCCCACCCCTCATCCTTCTACCACCACCTCTACCACCACCTCCACTACCACCACCCCACCCCACATCCCGACCACCACAACCAATACTACCACCACCACCACCACCACCACCTCATCGCTACCACCACCTCTACTACCATCACCACCCCACCCCACATCGCTACCACCACAACCTCCACCACCACCACCCCACCCCTCATCGCTACCACCACCACCGCCCCACCCCTCATCGCTACCACCACCACCTCTAATACCACCACCACCACCACCACCCAACCCCTTATCGCTACCACCACCACCTCCACAACCACCACACCACCCCTCATCTATTATGTATTTGTATGAGAGGACGAGACCTTCAGGTCCATGGCTCTGTGGTATTGAGGAAGATATGAAAGCACCTCGATATTGAGGAGCAGATGGAAGCACCTTGTTATTGAGTTGCAGATGAAAACACCTCGATATTAAGGAGCAGGTGAAAGTACATCGATATTGAGGAGCAGATGAAAGCACCTTGATATTGCGGATCAGATGAAAGTACTTCGATATTCATCTGCTCATCATTATCAAGGTGCTTTCATCTGCTCATCAATATCGAGGTGCTATCATCTGCTCCTCAATATCAAGGTGCTATCATCTGCTCCTCCATATCGAGGTGCTATCATCTGCTCCTCAATATCGAGGTGCTGTCATCTGCTCCTCAATATCAAAGAGCTTTCATCTGCTCCTCAATATCAAGGTGCTATCATCTGCTCCTCAATATCAAGGTACTTTCATCTGCTCCTCAATATCGAGGTGCTTTCATCTGCTCCTTCATATCGAGGTGCTATAATGTGCTCGTCAATATGAAGGTGCTTTCATCTGCTCCTCAATATCGAGGTGCTTTCATATATTCCTCAATATCGAGGTGCTTTCATATGCTCCTTAATATCGAGGTGCATTCATCTGCTCCTCAATACCAAGGTGCTTTCATCTGCTCATCAATATCGAGGTGCTTTCATCTCCTTCGCTATATCAAGGTGCTTTCATTTGCTCCTCAATATCGAAGTGCTTTCATCTGCTCCTCAATATCAAGATGCTTTCATCTGCTCCTTAATATCGATGTGCTTTCATTTGCTCCTCAATATCAAGATGCTTTCATCTGCTCCTCAATATCGATGTGCTTTCATCTGCTTCTCAATATCAAGATACTTTCATCTGCTCCCCAATATCGAGGTGCTATTATCTGTTCCTCACTATCGAGGTGCTTTCATCTGCTCCTCAATATCGAGGTGCTTTCACCTGTTCCTTAATATCGAGGTGCTCTCATCTGCTCCTCAATGTCGAGGTGCTTTCACCTGCTCCTCAATATCGAGGTGCTTTCACCTGCTCCCCAATATCGATATGCTATCACTTGCTCCTCAATATCGAAGTGTTTTCATCTGCTCCTCAATATCGAGGTGCTATCATCTGCTCCTCAATATCGATGTGCTTTCATCTGCTCCTCAATATCGAGGTCCTTTCATCTGCTAATCAATATCAAGTGCTTTATTCTCTTCCTCAATATCAGGTGCTTTCATCTGCTCTTCAATATCGATGTGCTTTCCTCTGCTCCTCAATATCGATGTGCATTCATCTGCTCCTCAATATCGATGTGCCTTAATCTGCTACTCAATACGTAGGTGATTTCAAATGGTCCTCAAGATCAAGGTGATTTCAGATGCTCCTCTATATCAGGTGCTTTCATCTGCTCCTCAATATCGAAGTTCTTTCATCTGCTCCTCAATATCGAGTGCTTTCATTTGCTAATCAATATCGAGGTGCTTTCATTTGCTACTGAATATATAGGTGCTTTCATCTGCTTCTCAATATCAAAGTGCTTTCATCTGCTCCTCAATATCGAGGTTCTTTGATCTGCTCCTCAATATCAAGGTTCTTTCATCTGCTCCTCAATATCGAGGTGCTTTCATCTGCTCCTCAATATCAAGTTCTTTCATCTGCTCCTCAATATCGAGTGCTTTCATCTGCTCCTCAATATCAAGTTCTTTCATCTGCTCCTCAATATCAAGTGCTTTCATCTGCTCCTCAATATCAAGTGCTTTCATCTGCTCCTCAATATCGAGGTGCTTTCATCTGCTCCTCAATATCAAGTGCTTTCATCTGCTCCTCAATATCAAGGTGCTTTCATCTGCTCCTCAATATCAAGTGCTTTCATCTGCTCCTCAATATCGAGGTGCTTTCATCTGCTCCTCAATATCAAGTGCTTTCATCTGCTCCTCAATATCAAGGTGCTTTCATTTGCTCCTCAATATCGAGGTGCTTTCATCTGCTCCTCAATATCCATGTGCTTTCAACTGCTCCTCAATATCGAGGTGCTTTCATCTGCTCCTCAATATCAAGGTGCTTTCATCTGCTCCTCAATATCGAGGTGCTTTCATCTGCTGCTCAATATCAGTGCTTTCATCTGCTCCCCAATATCGAGGTGCTTTCATCTGCTCCTCAATATCAATGTGCTTTCATCTGCTCCTCAATATCGAGTGCTTTCATCTGCTCCTCAATATCAAGGTGCTTTCATCTGCTCCTCAATATCGAGTGCTTTCATCTGCTCCTCAGTATCGAGGTACTTTCATCTGCTCCTCAATATCGAGGTGCTTTCATCTGCTCCTCAATATCGAGGTGCTTTCATCTGCTCCTCAATATCAAGTGCTTTCATCTGCTCCTCAATATCGAGGTGCTTTCATCTGCTCCTCAATATCAAGTGCTTTCATCTGCTCATCAATATCGAGGTGCTTTCATCTGCTCCTCAATATCAAGGTGCTTTCATGTGCTCCTCAATATCGAGGTGCTTTCATCTGCTCCTCAATATCAAGGTGCTTTCATATGCTCTTCAATATCGAAGTGCTTTCATCTGCTCCTCTATATCAAGGTGCTTTCATCTGCTCCTCAATATCAAGGTTCTTTCATCTGCTCCTCAATATCAATTTGCTTTCATCTGCTACTCAATATCAAGGTGATTTCGCCCGCTCCCCAATATCGATGTGCTTTTATCTGCTCTTCAATATCGAGGTGCTTTCATCTGCTCCTCAATATCAAGGTGCTTTCATCTGCTCCTCAATATCAAGGTGCTTTCATTTGCTCCTCAATATCAAGGTGCTGTCATCTGCTCCTCAATATCGAGGTGCTTTCATCTGCTCCTCAATATCGAAGTGCTTTCATCTGCTCCTCAATATCGAGGTGCTTTCATCTGCTCCTCAATATCGAAGTGCTTTCATCTGCTCCTCAATATCGAAGTGCTTTCATCTGCTCCTCAATATCAAGGTGCTTTCACATGCTCCTCAATATCGAAGTGCTTTCATCTGCTCCTCAATATCGAGGTGCTTTCATCTGCTCCTCAATATCAAGGTTCTTTCATCTGCTCCTCAATATCGAGGTGCTTTCATCTGCTCCTCAATATCGAGGTGCTTTCATCTGCTCCTCAATATCGAGGTGCTTTCATCTGCTCCTCAATATCGAGGTGCTTTCATCTGCTCCTCAATATCGAGGTGCTTTCATCTGCTCCTCAATATCAAGGTTCTTTCATCTGCTCCTCAATATCGAGGTGCTTTCATCTGCTCCTCAATATCCAGGTGCTTTCATCTGCTCCTCAATATCGAGGTTCTTTCATCTGCTCCTCAATATCAAGGTGCTTTCATCTGCTCCTCAATATCGAGGTGCTTTCATCTGCTCCTCAATATCAAGGTTCTTTCATCTGCTCCTCAATATCAAGGTGCTTTCATCTGCTCCTCAATATCGAGGTGCTTTCATCTGCTCCTCAATATCGAAGTGCTTTCATCTGCTCCTCAATATCGAGGTGCTTTCATCTGCTCCTCAATATCGAGGTGCTTTCATCTGCTCCTCAATATCGAGGTGCTTTCATCTGCTCCTCAATATCGAGGTGATTTCATCTGCTCCTCAATATCGATGTGCTTTCATCTGCTCCTCAATATCAATTTGCTTTCATCTGCTCCTCAATATCGAGGTGCTTTCATCTGCTCCTCAATATCGAGGTGCTTTCATCTGCTCCTCAATATCGATGTGCTTTCATCTGCTCCTCAATATCGAAGTGCTTTCATCTGCTCCTCAATATCGAGGTGCTTTCATCTGCTCCTCAATATCGATGTGCTTTCACCTGCTCCTCAATATCTAGGTGCTTTCATCGGCTCCTCAATATCGTGGTGCTTTCATCTGCTCCTCAATATCGAGGTGCTTTCATCTGCTCCTCAATATCGAGGTGCTTTCATCTGCTCCTCAATATCAAGGTGCTTTCATCGGCTCCTCAATGTCAAGGTGCTTTCATCTGCTCCTCAATATCGAGTGCTTTCATCTGCTCCTCAATATCGAGTGCTTTCATCTGCTCCTCAATATCAGGTGCTTTCCTCTGCTCCTCACTATCGAGGTGCTTTCATCTGCTCCTCAATATCGAGGTGCTTTCATCTGCTCCTCAATATCGAGGTGCTTTCATCTGCTCCTCAATATCAATGTGCTTTCATCTGCTCCTCAATATCGAAGTGCTTTCATCTGCTCCTCAATATCAAGGTTCTTTCATCTGCTCCTCCATATCAAGGTGCTTTCATCTGCTCCTCTATTTCATGGTGCTTTCATCTGCTCCTCCATATCAAGGTGCTTTCATCTGCTCCTCAATATCAAGGTTCTTTCATCTGCTCCTCAATATCAAGGTTCTTTCATCTGCTCCTCAATATCAAGGTTCTTTCATCTGCTCCTCAATATCGAGGTGCTTTCATCTGCTCCTCAATATCAAGGTTCTTTCATCTGCTCCTCAATATCGATGTGCTTTCATCTGCTCCTCAATATCAAGGTTCTTTCATCTGCTCCTCAATATCAAGGTTCTTTCATCTGCTCCTCAATATCGATGTGCTTTCATCTGCTCCTCAATATCAAGGTGCTTTCATCTGCTCCTCAATATCAAGGTTCTTTCATCTGCTCCTCAATATCGATGTGCTTTCATCTGCTCCTCAATATCGAGGTGCTTTCATCTGCTCCTCAATATCGAGGTGCTTTCATCTGCTCCTCAATATCGAGGTGCTTTCATCTGCTCCTCAATATCGAGGTTCTTTCATCTGCTCCTCAATATCGAGGTGCTTTCATCTGCTCCTCAATATCGATGTGCTTTCATATGCTCCTCAATATCGATGTGCTTTCATCTGCTCCTCAATATCAAGGTGCTTTCATCTGCTACTCAATATCGAGGTGCTTTCATCTGCTCATCAATATCAAGCTGCTTTCATCTGCTCCTCAATATCGAGGTGCTTTCATCTGCTCCTCAATATCGAGGTGCTTTCATCTGCTCCTCAATATCGAGATGCTTTCATCTGCTCCTCAATATCGAGGTGCTTTCATCTGCTCCTCAATATCGAGGTGCTTTCATCTGCTCATCAATATCGAGGTGCTTTCATCTGCTCCTCAATATCAAGGTGCTTTCATCTGCTCCTCAATATCGAGGTGCTTTCATCTGCTCCTCAATATCAAGGTGCTTTCATCTGCTCCTCAATATCAAGGTGCTTTCATTTGCTTCTCAATATCGATGTGCTTTCACCTGCTTCTCAATATCGAGGTGTTTTCATCTGCTCCTCAATATCGAGGTGCTTTCATCTGCTCCTCAATATCGAGATGCTTTCACCTGCTCATCAATATCGATGTGCTTTCATCTGCTCCTCAATATCGACGTGCTTTTATCTGCTCCTCAATATCAAGGTGCTTTCATCTGCTCCTCAATATGGATGTGCTTTCATCTGCTCTTCAATATCGAGGTGCTTTCATCTACTCCTCATTATCGAGGAGCTTTCATCTGCTCTTCAATATCGAGGTGCTTTCTTCTGCTCCTCAATATCAAGGTTCTTTCATCTGCTCCTCAATATCGATGTGCTTTCATCTGCTCCTCAATATCGAGGTGCTTTCTTCTGCTCTTCAATATCAAGGTGCTTTCATCTGCTCCTCAATATCAAGGTGCTTTCTTCTGCTACTCAATATCAAGGTGCTTTCATTTGCTCCTCAATATGGATGTGCTATCATCTGCTCCTCAATATCGAGGTGCTTTCATCTGCTCCTCATTATCGAGGAGCTTTCATCTGCTCTTCAGTATGGAGGTGCTTTCATCTGCTCATCAATATCGAGTTGCTATCATCTGCTCCTCAATATCGATGTGCTTTCATCTGCTCCTTAATACCGAGGTGCTTTCATATGTTCCTCAATATCGAAGTGCTTTCATCTGCCCCTCAGTATCGAGGTACTATCATGTATTCCTCAATATCAAGGTGCTTTCATCTCCTTCTCAATAATAATTTGCTTTCATCTGACCTCAATATCAACGAGCTTTCACCTGTACCTCAATATAGATGTGCTTTCATCTGGTCCTCAACATCGAGGTGCTTTCATCTGCTCCTCAATATCGAGGTGCTTTCATCTGCTCCTCAATATCGAGGTGCTTTCATCTGCTCCTCAATATCGAGGTGCTTTCATCTGCTCCTCAATATCGATGTGCTATCATTTGCTCCTCAATATCAAAGTGCTTTCACTTGCTCCCAATATCGATGTGCTTTCACCTGCTCCTTAATATCGATGTGCTTTCATCTGCTCCTCAATATCGAGGTGCTTTCATCTGCTCCTCAATATCAAGGTGCTTTCATCTGCTCCACAATATCGATGTGCTTTCACCTACTCCTCAATATCAAGGTGCTTTCATCTGCTTCTCAATATCGATGAGCTTTCACCTGCCCCTCAATACCGATATGCTTTCATCTGCTCCTCAATATCGATATGCTTTCACCTGCCCCTCAATACCGATATGCTTTCACCTGCCCCTCAATACCGATGTGCTTTCATCTGCTCCTCAATATCGATATGCTTTCACCTGCTCCTCAATATCGAGGTGCTTTCATCTGCTACTCAATATCAAGGTGCTCTCATCTGCTCCTCAATATCAAGGTGCTTTCCCCTTCTCCTCCATATTGACTGCTGAGAGTTAAGGCCAGAGAGGGCATAGAAAGCATCATTATGAAAAATCTTAATAATAGGTATAAAGGGGGTATGAGTAGGAGGAATATGCCCAGAATCGTCCAGGGTGGAGTTCTTACAGAATGTGTGAGCAAAGAGTTTAGCCTTAGAAGTAGATAAGACGGCAGTGCTCCCGTCACTCCGTCAGGGTTACGGAGAGGAGGGAAAGAGGAAGAAGTGAAATTGGTGATATTGTTGCTAGGTACCAGAAGTCAAGGGGTGAATTAGAGAAAGCAAGGTGTTGACATTTCTATTGATAAAAGTGGTTTTGGTAAGTCGGAGAAATGCTGAAATGTAAAGTTCATGGTTAGTGAAAGTTAGTTAGTTAGTGAAAGGCTGCACTGCACTAATCTGACGCTGGAGGAAGGTGAAGGTGTAGAAAGATGGCACTCTCAACATCAGTGCTAGGGAATTAGTTGACATGTGCTGCAGAGAGGCGTGGAGGTGTTGTAAATATGCTAGTGAAAGGCTGGACTAAACTAACCTGACCGTGAAGGAAGATGGAGGTGTAGGAAGGTGGCACTCTTTGGATCAGTGCTACGGAATCAGAAGGTGTAATGTGCTTCAGAGAGGCGTGGAGGTGTTATAGCTATGCTAGTGAAAGGCTGGACTGCACTAATCTGTCGCTGTAGGAAGGTGAACGTGTAGGAAGGTGGCACTCTCTGGCTCAGTTCAAGGGAATTAGGGGTTATGTGCTTCAGAGCGGCTTGGAGGTGTTATAACTATGCTAGTGAAAGGCTGGACTGCACTATTCTGATGTTGTAGAAAGATGAACGAGTAGGAAGGTGGCACTCTCTGGCTCAGTGCTAGGGAATCAGAAGGTGTCATGTGCTGCAGGGAGGCTTGGAGGTGTTATAACTTTTGCCAGTGAAAGGCTGGGCTGCACCCATCTGACCTTGTAGGAAGATGAATGTGTTGGAAGGTGGCACCCTCTGTAACGACTTAAAAGCTAACTTTTCGGATGTCTCATTCAATATAATAACGATAATAACAGCTGACTGGTCGCCCCCGCGCACTAATTATAGTGTCTGAAGTGTTGTACCAATAAAAATACGGACAAACAGCTGTTCCAGGGGGGAGGCGCCAATTAAAAACAAACAATGTAGCATTAAAGGCGATTATAGTATGCTACCTAATAAGTAATGCACACTTTCCGTCATTATTTCCTACATAGCTCATGCACATAGGCATACTAAATATAATCACATAAAACATATCTTCTACAGTAACTTCATACAGGTAGGAGTAAGTAATACCTTTCGTATCTGTGGCTTGGAGGGACGGGTGCGTCGTCTGCCGCGTTCACCGTCACCCGCTGTTCCGCGAGCGTACACACCCGTCCCTCCAAGCCAAGGATACAAAACTTATTCCTTAATACAATGATTCCTACCTGTATTAAGTTACTGTAGAAGATATTTTTTTATGTGATTATAATTAGTATGCCTATGTGAATGAGCTATGTAGGAAATAATGACGGAAAGTGTGCATTACTTTATAGGTAGCCTACTATAATCGCCTTCAAACCGACATAGCAAGTTTTGAAGGGCCGCCCGTTATCCCTTCAAAACTGGCTTACTTATTATTGTACTTTGTTTCTTAGGTGATGCCATTGATTGTTAAAGTAGAGTGCCGCCATTCAATTAAACTACGAATATTTTTTTAATCATAAAACTAGTTAGATTATCTTAATTATGTATATTTGGTACGTGTCTTTGATACAACGCATAACGTCATGAACAGCCAATCAGGTGAAGGGGGGTCGGAGCTTAGCCAGAATTGGGGAGGGGCTTTTCGGCGTAAATAATTATTATTGGCAAAGTAATTTGGACAGAAAAGGACAGTAAAGTTAAAAATTCTGCTAAAAGGAAAACAGCTTCTAGCAGCACTACTAAAAGTACTGCTAGCAGTATTTATTGATACCGCCCCAGGTGTCATGTGCTGCAGAGATGCTTGGAGGTGTTATAACCATGCTAGTTAAAGGCTGGACTACACTAATCTGACGCTGTAGGAAGGTGAAGGTGTAGGAAGGTGGCACTCTCTGGCTCAGTGCTAAGGAATCAGAAGGTGTCATGTGCTGCAGAGAGGCTTGAAGGTGTTATAACTATGCTAGTGAAAGGTTGGACTGCACTAATTTCACCCTGTAGAAGGGTGAATGCGTAGGAAGGTGGCACTCTCTGACTTAGTGTAAGGGAATCAGGTACCATGTGCTGCAGAGAGGCTTGAAGGTGTTATAACCATGCTAGTGAAAGGCTGGACTACCCTAATCTGACCCTGTAGGAGGATGAAAGTGTAGGAAGGCGGCACTCTCAAGCTCTGCGTTAAGGAATCAGAAGGTACCATGTGCTGCAGAGAGGCTTGGAGGTGTTATAACTATGCTAGTGAATGGCTGGACTGCACTAATCTGACGATGTAGGAAAGTGAAAGTGTAGGAGGTTGGCACTCTCTGGCACAGGGTTAGGGAATCTAAAGGTGTTATGTGCTGAAGAGAGGATTCAAGGTGTTATAACTATGCTAATGAAAAGCTGTACTGAACTATTCTGACATTGTATGAAGGTGGCACTCTCTGACTCAGTGCTAGGGAATCAGAGGGTGTCATGTGCTGCAGAGAGGCTTGGTGTTCTTTTTTTTTTTTTTTTTTTTTTACATCGCGGCCTATGGCACCGGTAGGCTTTTTCCCGGTGGGGCCTGATGGTCGGCCCAAGGCTTCTTCCCGGTGGGTCCTGATGGTCGGCCCAGCCCGTTCTGGCGCAGGCGAGTGTTTATAGTGGCGCCATCTTGCATTGTCTCATGCTGCCCTCCCGGAGCTCATCTTTAATCCTAGAATCTAGAGTCCGGGTTGATAGGTGGTCTTCTGGACAGCATGTGGGTAGTTTTAAGCCATTCGGCGGCGGCTAAAAAATCCCAGTTTGGTGGCACCGGGCGGTTATTGAACTCGCGTCCTCCTGAACGCGGTGGTGTTACTCTGTCGATTCAGCCACCGCCTATAACTATGGTAGTGAAAGGCTGGACTGGACTAATCTGACACTGTAGGAAGGTGAAGGTGTAGGAATGTAGCACTCTCAAGCTCTGTTCTAGGGCATCAGAAGGTGTCATGTGTTCCAGAAAAGCTTGAAGGTGTTATAAATATGCTATTGCAAGGCTGGACTGCACTAATCTGTCCCTGTTGGAAGATGCAGCTGTAGGAATGTGGCACTTTTTAGTTAAGTGCCAATGAATAAGAAGGTGTCATGTGCTGCAGAGTGGCTTGAAGGTGAAATAACTATGCTAGTGAAAGGCTGGACTACACTAATCTGACCCAGTAGGAAGGTGAATGTGTAGGAAGGTGGCACTCTCTGGCTCAGTGCTAGGGAATCAGAAGGTGTCAAGTGCTGCAGAGAGGCTTAGAAGTGGTCGAACTATGCTAGTAAAAGTTTGGATTGCACTAATTTGACCCAGTAGGAGGGTGAATGCGTAGAAATTTGGCACTCTCTGGCTCAGTGTTAGGAAATGAGGTACCATGTGCTGCAGAGAGGCTTGTAGGTGTTATAACTATGCTACTGAAAGGCTGGACTGCACTAATCTGACCCTGAAGGAAGGTGAAGATGTAGAAAGGTGGCACTCCCATGCTCTGTGCTAGGGAATCAGAAGGTGTCATTTGCTGCAGAGAGGGTTGGGGGTGTTTTAACTATGCTACTGAAATGTTGGACTGCACTAATCTGACCCTGTAGGAAAGTGAAGATATAGAAAGGTGGCACTCCCATGCTCTGCGCTAGAGATTCAGAAGGTGTCCTGTGCTGCAGAGAGGCTTGGAGGTGCTATAACTATGCTAGTGAAAGGCTGGACTGCACTAATCTAACCCTCTAGGAAGGTGAAGGTTTAGGAAGGCGGCACTCTCAACCAGTGGCGTAGCCGGAAAATTGAAATGATGGGGGGCAATATATATATATATATATATATATATATATATATATATATATATATATATATATATATAGATATATATATATATATATATATATATATTTTTTTTTTTTTTTTTTTTTTTTCTAGACCTCTTCCTTACCGCAAACCCTCAAACCTCAAACTGTTCTCTCCGTTGGGCTCCTACGATCACAGTCTTATTTCTGCATCCTGTCCTATCGCTCCTGTACACCCTCTGGACCCACCGATGAGGCGATGCTTCTGGCATTTTGCTTCAGCTCGGTGGGACGACCTGAGGATGTACTTTTCCGATTTCCCGTGGAATGATTATTGCTTCCAGGATAGAGACCCCTCTGTGTGTGCTCAGCGCATCACAGAGGTGATTGTCTCTGGAATGGAGGCATACATTCCTCGTTCTTTCTCTACTCCTCACGCTAAAAAGCCTTGGTTTAATCACGCTTGTTCTCGTGCTGTCAATGATAGAGAGGTAGCTCACAAAAGGTACCAGAGCCTTCAAACTAATGCTAATTATGAACTTTAAATTTCTGCCCGAAATCGTGCCAAATCTATTCTCCGACTAACCAAAAATTATTTCATTAATAGAAAATGTCAAAACCTTGCTTTCTCTAACTCTTCCCGTGACTTCTGGCATCTAGCTAAAAACATCTCCACCAACTTCACTTCTTCATCTTTCCCTCCACTCCTCAGTCCTGACGGCAACACTGCCGTCTCATCTATCTCTAAGGCTGAACTCTGCTCTCAGACTTTTTCTAAAAACTCCACTCTGGACGATTCTGGGCATATTCCTCCTACACATCCCCCATCTGACTCCTTTATGCCTGTTATAAAAATTCTTCAAAATGATGTTTTCTATGCTCTCTCTGGCCTCAATCCTCAGAAGGCTTATGGACCTGATGGAGTGCCTCCTATTGTCCTTAAAAACTGTGCCTCCGTGCTGTCACCCTGCCTGGTCAAACTCTTTCGCCTCTGCCTGTCAACATCTACCTTTCCTTCTTGCTGGAAGTATGCCTTCATACAGCCTGTGCCTAAGAAGGGTGACCGCTCCAATCCCTCAAACTACCGTCCTATAGCTTTACTTTCTTGTCTATCTAAAGCTTTTGAATCAATCCTTAGCAAAAAAGAACTATGAGATCAAAGTAGCAAATGAGGCGAAAAGTAATCCTAAGGGTTTCTTTCTGATGTATAGAACAAAAACACGGGAGAAAATTGGACCGCTGAAAACAAACACAGGGGAGCTAGTAGAAAATTACGAAAATATGAGCACATTGTTGAACGACTACTTCCTTTCAGTATTCACACAGGAGGATCGAACGACTATACCGGAAAGAGTTCAGGTGTACGAGGGCGGGGATGGCGATAAATTGAGGGATATAATCATTACCAGGCAAATAGTTCAGGATGAGATAGATAAGCTTAAGAAGAACAAGTCGCCAGGTCCTGACGGGATATTTCCGAAGGTATTAAAGGAGTTAGGTGATATAATCAGTGACTCACTAACCGACATCTTTAAGATGTCGGTAAATACTGGCTATGTGCCGAGTCTATGGAAAGTAGCTAATGTGACGCCGATTTTTAAAAAGGGGGACAGGTCAGTTGCTTCAAACTATCGCCCAATTAGCTTAACATCGGTTATAGGGATGCTGGAGTCCATAATAGCCAGGAACATTCGGGAGCATTTAGAGAAACATAGCTTAATTCACGACTCGCAGTGTAAACATGTAAATATTACTCCTAAATATCTATCCGTTTCCACTTCTTCTCCCTCTATCTGTATAGATCCTCTTAGACTAGGCAACCTCATGAACGAACGATGACGCACATAGCTTGTGCGGCTGCCGAGGGCAGTCATCATTTCGTCTCGATAGAGTTCGCATCACACGCTCCGTGTAAATCACAAAACCAGTAAAAGAACAATTTAAGCAAAGACTTTAACTCCAAACCTGCTAAACTTATATTGGTGGCAGCGATTATAAAGCGATTACAAAGGATTTCTCATAAAATAATCCTGGCCTACACAAAGCGCCTCAAATTACGTGGTGACTCCTTAGTGGCAACGACTCAGTGAACCAGTGTGAACTCAAGCACAACTTCTCTACAATTACGGGATTACTCCACTCCCTATGAGACGACTACAAGCCCCATAGCTAGTACTTGCACCTACGTCATGTCACCACCTACATGGTATCACCAAAACAACAATCTGTGCCGCCACTCAGCAAACGTCCGTAACCAGTCTACCCAAAAATCCCACCTCAATTAACGGGATTAACCCCTGCCGAACTCCCCCAACCCTGTATCTTCACAGTCACAAGAGGAGGAAGAGGAAGCCATATTCGTAGTGACAAGGTAGTAGCCGCGGCCAGGCAGCTCAATTCAAGTGCGTCAGCAGTCTGCGTCAGCGTGCCGTCAATCAAAACATCGGCAACACCCGCCCCCGGCTAGAGGAACACGCCGCACAATTTTGGTTTGTCACCTGCACTATCACTAAAGTAAGACGAAACGTTGTTCCATATTTAGTACATGTACCGTCGAAACCCCCCACTTCAAATAACATTCTCACCCTCGTCTCCCATTCTCCACTAAATTACCCTAATATAATCGCCACTTCATTTGTTCTTAATCCCATACACGGATTACATTTAAATTCCTATCCCTACTCTCTTGTAATCCATACCGTTCGCCTTCAGCGCTCCTCCCCTCCCCGTTCACCAGCCCTACCCCTCTTTCGCCTGCGGCAGCCCCATCTTGCTGATCCTAGTGATATGTGTCGCCATCTGCGCATCTGCTGATCCCAGTCATTTATGCCCTTGTACCGAACCAATCTTTCCTCAAGTGACCTCACGACTGCTCCACACCCAAGGTATCTTACCATTTCCTTACGGATTACCTACGAATCTTTCTATAAACTTCCCTTTAATCTTACTTAAATTTTCCCTTCCTATAATTTTCCTTATATACGTCCTAATATCTCCCCTACATTCCAGCTTGTGCCGGAGAGCAGAGAGAAGTGAGTTAAACCACATCTCCTGCGACCCAGTCCCCCCCCTCACCATACATCAGCCATACCATCCTGCTCTGGTCTCCTTACAAATGCATCGGACGCAGCTAAGTGACTCCCCCGTCTAACTCCACATGTCCCAGGATCGAAAATTGGAAGAGGCTCTATCCTCTGACTTCAGCGGTTTAACGTTTGGTAATCCCCATCACACAGTCCTCCGTTCAGGAGCTGCTTATCCAAAACCTATTCCCCCAGCACCCCCATTACCTCCTGCAAACAAGCTCCCCACAGACTTTTCACCAGAGCCTTCCCAGACTACTTCCTCTTCCCAGACAGAACAGCACCAAAGTGACACAACCATGAGTGACAAACCTCGAAACGTCATTTTAAGGGCGAGGATAAAAATCAAAATATACGGGCTCAGAGGAGACCGGCCCCGACCTCCTAACTCACCTTCAGAGGGTAGAGGATGCTTTTACCAAATTCCAATATACGAATGAAAAGGAGAAATTGGCCCACCTTTACGACAGCATCCACACGGGCCCTTGTCGGGCTCAATCCATTATAAAAAGTGACGCATTCAAGAAAGCCGAAACATATGATGAAGCGAAAGCAAATCTCATCAGCCATTTCGGCTCCACATGCAAACAGGGTGCCCTGTCAGTCTTGTTCCGCCTAGCGGCTACCTACCGTCCCAAAATAAAGGCTAATATTGCAGTGGATGACTGTTTAGGCGTCGCGGGTGGAGCCTTCACAGAGTTTGAAACCCAATTCCGTCACTCCCCGTGGACTACCGATGAGAAAATGAACCTTGAGGATGTGTGCCGCCTTTTCTCATACTTTATCTTTCTCCTCAATTGCACGGAGACACTCTTCAAAGAGTTACAAAAGGAAGAACCCCTACCAAAAGGTAGAACCCTTTTCAAACACATCAGTCCCCTGTCGGGACGAGAGCCACCAACAGAACCCACATCCTCAGCGGTGAGGGGCGTCAACATTCAGAGGGGGCGTCCCCAAAGTCGCTCCCCGGCCGGAGCTCAGACCCCTAGGAACCGCTCTGCCACACCCTGCGGCCGCCGCCCTTACAAAAGAGGCAGGGGTCGCGGGCGTGGCTATAACACTCAATATTGTTACAACTGCAGAATCACAGGACACCATACACGTAATTGCTGGTACGGCAGCAACACCCAACAGTCAAATCAATATTGTTCCTACCATAAGACATCAGGCCATAACACCAAGGATTGCCGCGCGAGGCCCCGGGGAGGTACCTCGTCGGGGGAAGCCTCGCGCGCCACGTCTCCCGCAATAACATAGGCTCAGGTACAAAATCACACCAGGTGTGTGGTATTCATACAACACCCCCAACCCGCACACCTTTAAACAAACCAAGTACATCCACAGCTCATTTTGACATTGAAACCCAACCTACGGATGTTGAAACCACTACCATGAAACACCATCGCCTCGCTCTTTATCCCCAATCCTCCCTTGCCATGACTGTCCCTGCTCAGTGTAATGGTCACCAAATTAGTGTTTTCATGGACACAGGGGCATGTCCCAATATCATAAACATCGGAACATTGCGTGCCTTACATGACGCAAAGACAACCTTGGTATTGGAACCTCCCTGCCTAAAATTAAGTGGACTAGATGACACATCATTTAAAGTAGTTGGACACACCCCCTTGTCTATCCAGTTGGCTAACTCCCTGTCCCCGATTACAGCCACCTTTCATGTGTGTCATGGTTTGAATATTCCAGGTGATATTCTTTTGGGTCTTCAATCTATGCGGGAACACTGCTTATCCCTAGCTCCAGCAGAAGATTGTGTTTACCAACATGAAACACCAATTAGGACACTCACGGCCCCAAAGCCTTTATTGTGCACTTCTCCCTCCGCCGATGGAGAATATACTCATCTTTCTAGCGTGGCCCAGCGGTCACTGGTTGATAATTCATCTCCAGCAGTGCATGTTATTAAGGAACAAAGTGCATCATCCTCCAATACATTACCTCCCTCTCCCTCTTCATCCTCTTCGCAAGAGCATTTAAGGGTCCACGGCGTTCTGGCGAATGACGTCACGTTAGAAGGACGTGGATCAGCTATGCTTCAAATGCGTCTTGCTGGTATAAGTGATGAATGTGAGGCTATCTGTATGAGTGAGAGCTTGAAGATGAAAGCCATGACTATGGAGGATGCACTTTGCAAAGTAGATAACAATGGTCAAACCTTCCTAATAATGCACAACTCCTCCCCATACGTACGCAAGTTCCGTCAAGGGACATGCGTCGTTGACTTTGAAGTTCTACCTGAACGCATAGGTAGCGTACAGGAATCAGAGATCATCTCCCCCTCTGAGATCTTGCGGAGTGATCATCATAAACAAAAAGTAAATGATTATCTAGCTACTCATCTCGAAGATCTGGCTTTTCCAGAAGCAAGGGAGAAATTGCACAACCTACTAGAGACATACCACTCCATTGTCAGTCTGCCGGATGATCCTATTGGATCCACAAATGTTTTAACACATACAATACCGGTTGATCCCAATACCAACCCCATCTATGTGCCTGCATACAGAACACCACACTCTCAAAGAGCTATCCTAGATACTGCAGTTAAAGACATGTTAGCATCAGGTATCATAGAACACACTACTTCTCCCTGGAACTTTCCCATTTTCCTTGTGAAGAAGAAAAACGGCCAATTTCGGCCAGTTGTAGACTACAGGAAACTAAATGCTGTTTCGCACCCTCAAAGATACCCCTTACCTCACTTGCAGGATATTTTAAGCAGCATGGGCACCAACAACAAGGTTTTCACGACCTTAGATTTAGCAAGTGGCTATTGGCAGGTAGACCTCGATGAGCATAGTAAACCGCTTACAGCCTTCTCTACCCCTTCGGGTCACTGGCAGTTTCGTAAACTCCCCTTTGGAGTTAGTGGTGCGCCACTAACGTTCCAAAGGCTAGTCAACAAAGTCTTGCATGGCCTCCTTGGCAAACAGGTTTTCGCCTTTATAGATGACATCATCATAGTGTCACAGGATGTCGACTCACACATTACCTTACTACAAGAAGTATTTAATCGCCTTTACCAGGCAGGTCTAACTCTGCGTTTCCCAAAATGTCATTTTTTGCGTCCAAGCATCACATACTTAGGCCATGTACTAGATCAGAATGGTGTACATACGACTCCTGACAAAGTCAAGGCTATTTTTAACTATCCTGTGCCAACAGACGTGAAATCTGTCCGCTCCTTCCTAGGACTGTCCGGGTACTATCGATCCTTTATCAAGGACTATTCACGCATTGCAAGACCCCTCACTCAACTTTTGCGCAAAGACTCCACATTTACATGGGGGGCGGAACATCAGGAAGCTTTTGATTACCTTAGAACAACACTAACATCCCCGCCTGTCCTGGCCTACCCAGACCACACAAAAGACATGCAGGACACATTTACACTGCTCAGATACGTGTTAGATGGTGTTGTAACCCCTTCCCTTCTCACCCCTACCGAACATATGCATGTCATTGATTGGGCCAGAACAGAAAAAGGCTTAACTTATGTTTTCAGTGAGACCCAGGTTCAATATTATTATCCCTACATGGAGGCAACATTGACTACAGATGGTATCTTAGTGCATATACCCTTTAGGTCGCCAGATATGTTCACTATCTATCACATTCATCCATTCCCTACAGTTGTCAATTCTTCCATCTACCAACTATCTACATCTCATACCACTCTCTTGGTTTCATCAGATTTCATGCACATTGCTTTTCCAGCTGACTTTCATGATTGCCATATCACCCGATTCCAGATGTACCTTTGCCCTGCTTACCAGTACGTCTTTTTGCCTACCAGTAATTATCCTTGTGAGATGGGTCTAGTTAGAAACTCCCCAATTGAATCTCTGTGTGTTTTCACCCCAGTCGAGGATACCACCATCTTCCACCTTAGAGTGAAACCCTGGCGGTACTTCTATTTCCATCATTCCAATGCTCTTACAGTCACTTGCCCTGGATCCCGACCTAGCAACACCGCTGTCCACGGCTCCTTTGTCATCTTGGAGGCCTGCAGTCTCACATCCCACAACCTGACAACTAAACAATCTAACCATCTATTGCTCAACCAAACCTTTCATACCTACAACCTCAAACCCTTCAACTTGCCGGCACCAACAACTCCCCTACAACTCAACCCCTTACACCCACTAGGAGACACCTTACCCAAACTCATTGCACCAAACATCACCCTACAACCCATTTCATCTCTCACCATATGGCCAGACCTTCCTTCCCGACACTGTATACCCCATCCTCGCGTCACTGACTACAGTACTCACGCTCACTGTGATCCTAGCTACCCTACTCATTTGTGTCTTCCACCGCCGCTACGCCTTCCTGCGTCGAGCCATCCTCCAGCGCACCTTACAGCCAGCAACGGCATAGACCATGTTCCCATTGTCCTATAATATCTTTTTCTCCTTGAGCATAAATCTCTTCATATGCCATTTATCCCTCACCCGAGGACAGGATAATTTCTTTACAATAACTAAATAACATGCAAGTCCTCTGTGATATGTATCTATTTGCCATTTCTATATACACCTATATATCCATATACCACCATTTTTTTTTGTTTCCATATTTTAACTTAACTAAACCATGTAAGTATAACCATACATTTAATACATGATCATGATAGTATTTTCTATTATATATTATTTCTCATATTATATTTCGTTAATAGCTCATTCTCCCGGGAGTTTAGATATTAGGAATTTTTTTTTGTGCACTTGTCTTTATTTGTTTATACACCATTACTCTTGGTAATGTAACCATGTGACAATTGTTTAACTTACATTTAACTGCTATTTGTCCCTTATGGGCTTATAATCCTGTAACCCATTCATTATTTTTTTTTCCCATTCCCTTAAACTGTGTACTTCCTTTCTCGTCTTCATACTTTCTATACCTCAGTTGGCCCGGCCATCCTTGTACATAGAGTTTTACTTTCATCGTGGCGTGGGCGCCACGCTAGCCTGACCGAGCATTGTAAACATGTAAATTTTACTCCTAAATATCTATCCGTTTCCACTTCTTCTCCCTTTATCTGTATAGATCCTCTTAGACTAGGCAACCTCATGAACGAACGATGACGCACATAGCTTGTGCGGCTGCCGAGGGCAGTCATCATTTCGTCTCGATAGAGTTCGCATCACACGCTCCGTGTAAACCACAAAACCAGTAAAAGAACAATTTAAGCAAAGACTTTAACTCCAAACCTGCTAAACTTATAGCAGCATGGGTTCACAAAAGGTAGGTCATGCCTCACCAATCTCTTGTCCTTCTACAATAAAGTATTTGAGGCGGTTGACAGAGATGAAAATTATGATGTAATCTATCTTGATTTTAGTAAGGCGTTTGACAAAGTTCCTCACCAACGACTGTTGCTTAAATTACAGGCTCACGGAGTAGAGGGTAAAGTTTTGAACTGGGTCAAGGCGTGGCTTAGCAATAGGAAGCAAAGAGTGCAAATCAATGGTAAAAGATCTGACTGGGGATGTGTTACGAGTGGGGTCCCAAGGTTCGGTATTAGGTCCACTTTGTTTATTATTTATATCAATGACTTAGACACAGGAATTAGTAGTGATGTTAGTAAATTTGCAGATGATACCAAGATCGGTAGAGTAATTGAGTCGGATCAGGACGCTAGTATTCTCCCAGGTGAACTCAACAGATTATATGACTGGGCGGATAAATGGCAGATGGAGTTCAATGTAGGGAAGTGCAGTATTCTGAGTGTAGGTAGGAACAACCCCTCACATAACTATTGCTTAAATGACACTCTCATAAGTAGGTCTGGGTGCGAGAGGGATTTAGGGTCTTAGTGAACTCTGATCTCCGTACAAGGGCACAATGCATTCAATCTTGAAATCGTTCTATTAGGGTACTTGGTTTTATCTCAAGGAGCGTAAGCAAAAGAAGCCCCGAAGTCTTCCTTAAACTATATTTAGCATTAGTTAGACCTCATCTTGACTATGCGGTTCAGTTCTGGTCACCCTACTATAGAATGGATATCAAAATGTTAGAATCGGTGCAGAGGAGGATGACTAAGATGATTCAGGGGTTGAGAAACTTGCCATACGAGGAAAGACTCAAACAGTTAAACTTGCATTCTCTAGAAAGGCGAAGGGTGCGTGGAGACATGATCGAGGTTTATAAATGGATGAAGGGCTTTAATAAGGAGACATTCATAAGGTTTTGTTGGTAAGAGAACCGGGTAGGACACGAAGTAACGGGTTTAAACTGGATAAATTCAGATTCAACAGGGACATAGGCAAAAATTGGTTTACTAACAGGGTGGTGGATGAGTGGAATAGGCTTAGCAGTCATGTGGTGAGTGCCAATACAATTGTCACATTCAAAAATAGACTAGATAAATTCATGGACAGCGATATTAGGTGGGGTTAGATACACGGGAGCTTAGGGTCAAAGGAGCTGCCTCGTACAGGCCTACCGGCCTCTTGCAGACTCCTGCGTTCTTATGTTCTTATGTTATGTTCTTATGTTCTTATGTTCTTAACCTGAAGATTCAAAAGCACCTTTCCACTTCTGACCTTCTATCTGATCGCCAGTATGGGTTCCACAAGGGGCGTTCTACTGGTGATCTCCTAGCCTTCTTAACTGACTCTTGGTCATCCTCTCTTAGCCGTTTCGGTGAAACTTTTGCTATTGCGCTGGACATATCAAAAGCTTTTGATAGGGTCTGGCACAAATCTTTGCTTTCTAAACTACCCTCCTACGGTTTCTATCCTTCTCTCTGTACCTTTATCTCCAGTTTCCTTTCTGACCGTTCTATTTCTGCCGTGGTAGACGGTCACTGTTCTTACCCTAAATCTATTAACAGTGGTGTCCAACAGGGTTCTGTCCTATCTCCCACTCTTTTTCTGTTGTTCATTGATGATCTTCTTTCCAAAACGAACTGTCCTATCCATTCCTACGCCGATGATTCCACTCTGCATTATTCAACTTCTTTTAATAGAAGACCCACCCTTCAGGAACTTAACGACTCAAGGCTGGAGGCTGCAGAACGCTTAGCCTCAGACCTTACTATTATTTCCGATTGGGGCAAGAAGAACCTGGTGTCCTTCAACGCCTCAAAAACACAGTTTCTCCACCTATCCACTCGACACAATCTTCCAAACAACTATTTCCTATTCTTTGACAACACCAAGCTATCACCTTCCTCAACACTAAACATCCTCGGTCTATCCTTAACTCAAAATCTCAACTGGAAACTTCATATCTCATCTCTTACTAAATCAGCTTCCTCGAGGCTGGGCGTTCTGTACCGTCTCCGCCAGTTCTTCTCCCCCGCACAGTTGCTGTCCATATACAGGGCCTTGTCCGCCCTCGTATGGAGTATGCATCTCATGTGTGGGGGGGCTCCACTCACACAGCTCTTCTGGACAGAGTGGAGGCAAAGGCTCTTCGTCTCATCAGCTCTCCTCCTCATACTGATAGTCTTCTACCTCTTAAATTCCGCCGCAATGTTGCCTCTCTTTCTATCTTCTATCGATATTTCCACGCTGACTGCTCTTCTGAACTTGCTAACTGCATGCCTCCCCCCTCCCGCGGCCCCGCTGCACACGACTTTCTACTCATGCTCATCCCTATACTGTCCAAACCCCTTATGCAAGAGTTAACCAGCATCTTCACTCTTTCATCCCTCACGCTGGTAAACTCTGGAACAATCTTCCTTCATCTGTATTTCCTCCTGCCTACAACTTGAACTCTTTCAAGAGGAGGGTATCAGGACACCTCTCCTCCCGAAACTGACTTATCTTTCGGCCACCTCTTTGGATTCTTTTTAGGAGCAGCGAGTAGCGGGCTTTTTTTTTTATTAATGTTTACTTTTTTGTGCCCTTGAGCTGTCTCCTTTGCTGTAAAAAAAATATATATATATATATATATATATATATATATATATATATATATATATATATATATATATATATATATAATATATATATATATATATATATATATATATATATATATATATATATATATATATATACAGCTGTTGCTAGGTAAAGTAAGTAAGTAAAGTAAGTAAGTAAGTAAATATTTATTGCCTTTAAAATATAAGAATATTGTTATATATAAACATAACATAAAACATGGCAATGGCACAGCCTGTCAAGCCGAAGCTTCCCGACAGACATGGAATTATATTATTTTATTTAATGTTTACATTGGCACAAAATTGGTACCTAATACATTATTAACTAACGTATAAAACAATAAGAATAATTATAATAATATGTTGCTGAGAATAACAATAACAATATCAATTATAATAATAATAATAATAATAATAATAATAATAATAATAATAATAATAATAATAATAATAATAATAATAATAATAATAATAAACATTACACTTGTGAAACTAAGTTCATATCACACACTACATTTGATTACTACTTTGACAATTATATAAATAAGTTTTCACAGATTTTTTAAAAATGGATAAATTTATATGATTGAGAAGAGTCTTAATATGTAGAGGCAATGAATTCCACATTTGGGGACCTGAGTATAATATACTGTGCTTAAAGAGAGAAGTTCTGAACTGTGGACATATGAGATTGATATCATTACCTCGAATGTTGTATGATGTGTGTACCAGTCTGAAAGGCTGACCTCCACAATACTGTGTAAGGCACTTGTAAATGCTTAACAATAAAACATATTTATGAATATTTGGAAAACTAAGAAAATTTTGTGTATTAATTATATTTCGTGTTGACTCAAACCTACTCATATAGAATATACACCTAAAAATTTTATTTTGAGCTACTGATATTTTCTTAATGAAGGACTGCCAAGTACAGGCCCAGACTGATACACAATAGGTGAGATGGGGATAACAAAGTGTGTAATAAATACTAGTGAGGGATTCAGGTGTGAGATTATTGCGGACTCTGTATAACATACCGCACATCCTTGCTAATTTATTTGTGACAAATGAAATATGTTGATTCCAATTCATATTCTCATCTATGTAAACACCCAAAAATTTTGTGAAATTTACTCTGTCTAATGTGTTTCCCTCTATGGTTCTAGGAGGAATGTTATATTGTAATGAACGATTTTGAAAAAATATGTAATTAGTTTTTGCAATATTCAGACTCAATTCATTAATTTTAGTCCAATAATTATTTTTTTCTAGTTCTGTAACTAAATTTACATGACGATCGTTAATGTTTACATTATTTAATAAAAGATTTGTATCGTCAGCATCAATCGTATATTTGAATTTAGAACTTACATTAACAATGTCGTTTATATAGATGAGAAAGAGTATCGGTCCTAATATTGACCCCTGCGGCACACCCTTGTTGATTGCCCTAAAAGAAGAATACGTGGCGTTGCAATATACAGCTTGTGACCTATTGGTTAAATAACTTTCAAATAGTTTTAAGGGAATACCTCTAACGCCATAGTGACTTAGCTTACTCAATAAAATTTTGTGATTCAATGTATCGAATGCCTTAGATAAATCTAAAAATATTCCAATTAAATAATGTTTCTTTTCTAAATACTGATAAACATTAGATATGAACTGTAAAATAGCTGTTTCTGTGGAACGACCTGCCCTAAACCCATGCTGGTAGTCTGTGAGTAGATTATTGTTTTAAAAAAAAATTACAAGACGGGAAGTAATAACTTTTTCAAAAACCTTGCTAAATGCTGGAAGTATTGAAATAGGTCTATAGTTTTTAATATTGGATCTACTGCCTGATTTAAGTAGTGGTACAACTTTGGCTTTTTTAAGTGCATCCGGAAATATTCCAGTTTTTAACATCAGATTCACTATGTGTGTTAATGGAATGGATATATCATTAGCTGTGCGTTTCAAAACAATTGGGGAAATATCATCAAATCCGGAGGAAGAAGTTTTAAATGCCGTAATATATTTTTCAATTTCTAAGTTTGTGGCAGGAAATAAATACATAGAAAAATTGGGAGAGTTGTGTAAATAATTTAAAAAAATCATTACCTACAGTTTCTGCTGCTTGCTGACTTGCTTTCAAAAAATGTTCAATAAATTTATCTGGAATGTTGTAACAAATTGATCGTAGCTCAATTTCACTGTTTTTACCATCTGTAGATCTACCTAATAAGTTATTTATTGACTTCCAGTGA
This sequence comes from Eriocheir sinensis, assembly GCF_024679095.1. Lineage (NCBI taxonomy): Eukaryota > Metazoa > Arthropoda > Malacostraca > Decapoda > Varunidae > Eriocheir > Eriocheir sinensis. The sequence goes on along the minus strand of NW_026111621.1, from coordinate 688,815 downwards.
GACTTAGGGTTGCCTTGGCTAGCTAATAGTTGGTCTTGGTGATACTTCTTCTTTGCTTCTTTTAAAAGTGATGTTAGTCTATTTCTGAAAGTCCTATATTGCTCTCGAAAAGTTAAAGGCCATTTATATGCTAGTTTTTCAAGTCTATGTTTTTCTCTAATGCTCTTCTTTAATGCTGGAGTAATGTGTGGACTGCGATTATTTTTGTTACTAACTTTAATTGTTTTCTTAGGGAAGCAATTATCATAATTTGTTTTGAAATTGTTGTAAAATAGATTATAGGAGTTGTTAGGACATGTACAGTTTATGACATCAGACCAATCTGTGTGAGAAAGTGCAGCATTAAATGTGTCTAAGGCTTCCAAGGGTGAACGTTCTTTTCGTTATGAATGTGGGAGGAGATGGAATATTGTTACATTTAAATAAAGATATCACTGGAAAATGATCAGTAATATCAGTTTTGATTACATAATTTCCTACGTTGTTCTCAACACATGTGGACCAAATGTGATCTATAAGGGTGGCGGATGTGGCCGTAACTCGTGTTGGCAGGGTAGTAAGTGGAAACAAGGAATAACTATACATTAAATTCATAAGGTCCTGAATGTTATCGTCATTATTATGTAATAAATTCATATTTAAATCTCCAAAAATAAATATTTCACTAGGATTTTTATCTTTTGCAGTAGTTAAAATTTCATTGAGAACATTAAGAAAATTATTCACATTACCTTGAGGAGGTCTATATATACATATAAATAAAAAAAAATTACCATTAAATTTTACTTCCACTGCCACAATCTTAATAAATGTTTCCATTCGACTGAATTCAATTACTTTATGACCTGTGTACCTGTTCGAGACGTAAACAGCCACACCCCCACCATACCTGTTCCTGTTATTTGTGAACATTTCATATGCTGTCAAAGAATACAATGTAGAAATGCCTGCGTCGAGCCTGGTTTCAGCGAAACCAAGCACGTCATAAATTACATTGTCAGACAGTACAGTGTCTTTGAAATATTGGAAATTGGTGGATATGGATCTTACATTCAGTGTTAATAAATTAAAATCACTATTGTTACAAAGAGAAGATAAATTATCAAGAAAAATATATTCAGATTTAGGAAAGTTAATGTTTCTAGATCTTATATAAAACTGATTGACATCGATATCATTGTTATACTTGTTATCTTGCACACTTAACGGATCAAAGCTTTCATAAATTTCTTGCCTGAATATTTCATCGAAATTAAAAACATCCATCAAATCTTCATCAGAAACATTATTAAAAGGAAACATGTAGTTATCTAGCGTAGTAGTAGTAGCAGTAATGGTAGTAGTAGCAGCAGTGGTAGAAGTAACAACAGTAGCTGAAGTAGTAGTAGTAGTAGTAGTAGTTGTAATAGTAATAGTAGTATTAGTAGTAGTAGTGGTAGTAGCAGTAGTAGCAGTAGTAGTAGTAGTAGTAGCAGTAGTAGTAATAGCAGCAGTAGTAACAGTAGTAGTAATAGCAGCAGTAGTAGTAGTAGTAGCAATAGTAGTAGTAGTAGTAGTAGCAGCAGTGGTAGTAGCAATAGTAGTAGTAGCAGTAGTAGCAATAGCAATAGTAGCAATAGCAGTAGTAGTAGTGGTAGTAGCAGTGATAGTAGTAAGAGTAATAGCAGTAGCAGTAGTAGTAATAGTAGTAGTAGTAGTAATAGCAGCAGTAGTAATAAAAGTAGTAGTAGTAAAAGTAGTAGTAGTAAAAGTAGTAGTAGTAGTAGTAGTAGTAGTAGTAATAGTAATAGTAGTGATAGCAGTAATGGTAGTAGTAGTAGCAGTAATAGAAGCACCAACAGTAGTAGAAGTAGTAGTAGTAGTAGTAGTAGTAAGCGGCAATAGTAGAAATAAGTAGTATTAAGAGGTAGTAGTAATTGTATTGGTAGTAGTAAATTAATGGTAGAAGAAATATAAGTGAAGTAGAGGTAATGGTAATCCTGAAGTGTTAAGTAAAGGCCACAGGAATGACAATTGGTTGTACAATAACAATAAACAGTATTTTGGGTGACATGAATGAAAACAAGAGTACTGATATCATGCTAGTGAAATCGAAGTTGAAGAGGGTTGAGTGACTTTACTTATCTACTTCTTCCTGCGTTCTCTCAGATTCTTCTGGGTACGTCCACCCATTATGTCCATTCCTCCTCCCATTTGAACACCTGTCTCAGTCGACATCCCGTCAGCACCAGCATGAGGCAGCAACGAGGAGGCACCGCCAGCACCACCACTAGGCACCTTCGGCAGAGCACCAGTCAGGGAAGTAGCAGTCTTCGAAGCACTAGTCTGGGAGTCTCCAGTCGCAGCAGAACTTACGCCTCCAGTGGTCCCAGTCCCAGCACTGTGGGCCGCCCCGCCCCGCCAGAGCTGTAAGGAGTCGGACCATCGCCTCGATGTGTCGGGTCAGCTGCGATGGTTGAGAATGATGATTGTTGGCCAGTTTTTTCTTTGATGATCAATCGCGTGTGACGGAAGTACGCGATTTTACCTTCATCTCTCGCTTTCTTCAGTAGAGGTAGTTGCTTCATCTTGATTTCTTGAGAGGCAGGGCAGAGATCTTCACTGATGTAGATGCCGGTTCCTTTGAGTTTCTTTGCATTCCTAATGACTGTTTCTCGGTCGCTGTACTTCTCAAACCGTACAACGACTGGCCGGGGGCGGGATGGGTTGACCGGTCCCACCCTGTGAGCACGTTCGAGACTCACAGGGGGAAGCTCTAGATTATCGTTGATCATCTTTGACACTTTGGTGCTTGTGTTTTCCCATGTTTCACCCGCTTGTTCTTGGAGGCCAGTGATCCGTAGATTATTGCGTCTACTATAGTCCTCGTTGTAGTTGAGTCGCTGTACCGTCTCCGAGACTTTGGATTCAAGTCCTTCAATAATCACTTGTTTCTCATTTAGCGTTTTCTGAAGCACTTTGATGTTGTTCTTTAAGTCCACAATTTCGGCCTGTGAGAATTCTAGACTTTTGATCAGATCAGTCACTGTACCTTCAACCAACTCTGTACGCTTATTGAGCTGTTCCACCACCAAGTCCATGGCGGAACGAAAGGCCCGTTCTTGAGAGTCCAGGAGCACTTTCACTGCCTCAAGATCCATGACTGGTGGCTGAGGCAGAGTTGGAGGAATTGGAAGGCACGTCTGATCGCTGCAAAGGTGTGCAAAGGTGTGTGTGTGTGTGTGTGTGTGTGTGTGTGTGTGTGTGTGTGTGTTAACTCCTTATGAATTTTTCTAAGTATACACACACACACACACACACACACAGGGCCGGATTTAGAGTTGTGGGGGCCCTGGGCACACCATGTTGTGGTGTCCCAATTTTCAGTCGGTTAAATGTATTGGGGGGTGGGCAGTGAGTGAAATTGAAGCGATTTGGTTCAGTTGAGAGGGCTAGGGGGCGTTGTATTGGAATATTGTGGAATAATATAATGATACGTTGTATTTATATAATGCATAGCGCACACAGAGCCAGTAGAATAAATTAATTAACCCTAAAAACTAGAGGCTACTGTCAAGTGATCATGTCACCCTACCCCACCCAGTACAAATGACTAAGATCGAGCAAAACACATAAGTTTTGTGTTTCGCTTGTGAGGATTTCACAGGCGAGAAGTGGATTGGATGCCCTTTGAGTCCTGTATGGTGTCATGTGGAGTGTGCTCATTTGTCTGGAATTAAGCAATATACATAAAATTAACTGCATTTGCACCCCATGCCTCCATAACGCATCTCTGGCTACCAGCATTGTGGTAAAAATGGATGAATTCAACCAAGAATTATCTAAAGATATATCTAGTGTTAGGGATCGATGAGGTTGAAGCAAGGGCTGAGAAGGTGCAGGAGGAGCTGGGATCAGTTGCTGACGCGGTTCGTGCAGACAAGGCAAATCTTAGTTGGGCTGAGGTGGCGAAGAGAGACAGGGAAGTCAGGAAGAATCTCTTGTTGTGGAAGCTTCTAACCAGGAAAAGAAGGCAACAGATATGAAGGATGAAGTCTCCCAGTCATTGAATGGCATTCACATAACTGATTCAAGATTCACAAATGGAGGTAATATTATCATGAACTCTGACAATGAGAACACAAGGGATGAGGCTGCTCAACAATTGGTGTCTTAGTACCAAGAGTGTTGGAAAGATGAAACCAGAGATAATGATATGCAATGTTGAAAATGAGGAGCCCAAGGAAAAAATAAAGGAGGCCATCTTAGACCGCAATGAGTTCTTACACACAACTGAGGGTGCTGAGAATAAGATTGAGCTGTTTTTTAGTAAGCCTGCAGCTGGCGGCACAATGCACTACATTCTGAGGTGTGATCCAACTGTGAGAGAGCTGACTCACAAGAATCAGGACAAGTTGTAATTAGAATGGAGAATATAAACAGGGAGAGACAGATTCCGTGCAATTAGATGCTATCATTGTCAGAGATACGGCCATTTTGAGGTCAACTGTACTGTTAAGAGCAATGGAAAGGCCCAAAAATGTTTCAAATGCACTGACGATCACAAATCGAAGGATTGCGTTGAAGGATTGTGTGAGGTACAAGAAGCCTGAAATCAACCACTCAGTGAATGATCAGTGTTGTGTAGTACTTCACACCGAAATTGAGAGAATTCGTAACATTACCGATCATGGCTATTAATTAGTGTCTGTACTCAAAGACAAATTGTGTGTTAAATGTTCAGTGTGTTGGAAATAATTTAGTGTGAACCCAAACACGGCCAAGTGACTTTGATTATGCCAAGTTTTATCAAAAGGGCATCAGTAGGCTATTCATGAAAGCAATCACGACTCACTAACTCACTATGACGTTGTAAATAAGTGCATCGGAGATTGTTATCGAGGCTAACATCGTAATTCTTGACGGCCCTCGCAGAGCACACAACCAGCAGCGGAGCGGGGCCTGAAACATCATCAACGGTAAACGGTAAACGGAGAAGAGAGAAGAGAGATTGAAATAATGAGAAAAAGAAAAAAAAAAACATCGAATAAGTCAATATGAGAAAAAAAAGAAGGATGAAAGAAAGAGTCTAAGGAAAATAAAAAGGAGGAAAGATGCATATTGAGAAAGGGAGGGAAGAAGGAAGGAAGGAAGGAAGGAGAATAAGATAGTTAATGGGAGAAATAATTTAAGGAAGAATATTTAGAAAAGAAAACATGGGAATAGGCATAACGTTCCAAGGAATGATGCAGAATGAGAGGGAGAACAAAATATAGGTCACGACTATTTCATGAGCTAGTCTATAAGAGAGAACTAAACGATGAATACTTGTGAGGTAAAGACAGCAAGGCGAGGAAAACAGGGATTTGTATATCATGAGGTAGATAGAGAAATGAGGAACAGCTGAAAGAACTAAAAGCCCGATACCGCCTCCTCCTGTCTCTCGCACGCCACCTACGCCACCACCTCCTCCTGTCCCTCGAACGCCACCCACGCCACCGCCTCCTCCTGTCCCTCGCACAAGATCCACGCCGAGGCCTCCTCCTGTCCCTCGAATGTCACCCACGCTAACACATCCTCCTGTCACTCGCACGCCACCCCCGCCACCGCCTACTCCTGTCCCTCGCACGCCACCCCCGCCACCGCCTCCTCGTGTCACACGAACGCCATCCCCGCCGCCGCCTCCTGCTGTCCCTCGCACACAAACCTCTCCATCGCCTACTCCTGTCCCTCGAACACCAACCTCGCCACCGCCTCCTCCTGTTCCTCGAACGTAAACCTCGCGACCGCCTCCTCCTGTCCCTCGACAGCCAACCTCGCCACCTCCTCCTCCTGTTCCTCGAGTGTAAACCTCGCGACCGCCTCCTCCTGTTCCTCGAACGCCAACCTCGCCACCGCCTCCTACTGTCCCTCGCACGCCAACCCAGACACCGCCTACTCCTATCTATCGAACGCCATCCCCGCCACCGCCTCCTACTGTCCCTCGAACGTCACCCCCGCCACCACCTCCTCCTGTCATTCGCACGCAAGCCCCGCCACCGCCTCCTACTGTCCCTCGATCGTTAACCCCGCTACAGCCTCATACTGTCCCTCCCACGCCACCCACGCAACCGCCTCCTACTGTCCCTCGAACGCCACCCCCGCCACCGCCTCCTCCTGCCCCTCGCACGGCCACCGCATCCTCCTGTCCCTCCTACGCCACCCCCGACAATGCCTCTTCCTGTCCCTCGCACTCCAACCTCGACACAGCCTCTTCCTGTCCCTCGCACGCCAACCCCGCCACCGCCTCTTCCTGTCCCTCCCACGCCACCCCCGCCACCGCCTCCTACTGTCCCTCGGAAGGCACCCCCGCCACCGTTTTCTCCTGTCCCTCGCACGCCAACCCCGCCACCGCCTCTTCCTCTCCCTCCCACGCCAGCCCCGCCACCGCTTCCTCCTGTCCCTCGCACGCAACCCACCGCCACCGGCTCTTCCTTTCCCTAGGACGTCACCCCCGCCACAGTCTCCTCCTGTCCCTCGCACGCCACTCCCGACAACGCATCCTACTGTCCCTCGCACACCACCAACGCCACCTCCTCCTCCTGTCTCTCGCACGCCGTCCCCGCAACCGCCTCCTCCTGTCCCTAGCACGCCACCCCTGACACCGACTCCTCCTGACTCTCGCACTCCACCCCCGCCTCCGCCTCCTCCTGCTTTTCGAAAGCCAACCACGCGGCCGCCTCCTCCTGTCCCTCGCACGCTAACCCCGCCACCGCCTCATATGGTTCCTCGCACGCCACCCCCGCCACCGCCTCCTCCTGTCCCTCGCACGCCAACCCCGCCGCCGCCTCCTATTGTCCTTTGCATGCCACCACCGCCGCCGCCTCCTTCTGTCTCTCGCACGCCAACCGCGCCACCGCCTCCTTCAGTCATTCGTACGCCACCCCCGCCTCTGCCTCCTCCTGTCCCTCGCACGCCGACCCGGCCACCGCCTCCTCCTGTCCTCCGCCACCGCTTCCTACAGTACCTCCCACGCCTCCCACGCCACCGCCTCCTACTGTCCCTCGAACGCCATCCCCGCCACCGCCTCCTCCTTCCCCTAGCACGCCAACCCGACCACCGCCTACTGCTGTCCCTGCCACGCCACCCCCGCCAATGCCTCTTCCTGTCCCTCGCACTCCAACCCCGTCACTGGCTCTTCCTGTCCCTCGCACGATACCCCCGCCACCGCCTCTTCCTGTCCCTCCCACGCCACCCCCGCCACCGCCTCTTCCTGTCCCTCCCACGCCACCCCCGCCACCGCCTCCTACTGTCCCTCGCACGGTACCCCCGCCATCGCTTCCTCCTGTCCCTCGCACGCCACCCCCGCCATCGCATCTTCATCTCCCTCCCACGCCAGCCCCGCCTCCGCCTCCTACTCTCCCTCGCACGCCACCCCCGGCACCGCCTCTTCCTGTCCCTTGCAGGCCGTCCCCGCCACCGACTCCTCCGTTCCTTTTCACGCCACCCCCGCATCCGTTTCCTCCTGTCCCTCGCATGCCACCCCCGACAACGCCTCCTCCTGTTCCTCGCACACCACCCTCGCCATGGGATCCTCCTGTCTCTCCCACGCCATCCCCGCAGCAGCCTCATCCTGTCCATCGCACGCCAACCCTGCCATAGACTCCTCCTGGCTCTCGCACTACACCCCCGCCTCTGCCTCCCCCTGTTTTTCGAACGCCACCCTCGCCACCGCCTCCTCCTGTCTCTGGCACGAAATAACCGCTATCGCTACCTCATGTCCCTTGCACGCCACCCCATGCCACCGCCTCCTCCTGTCCATCGCACGCCACCCACGCCACCGCCTTCTCCTGTCCCTCGCACGCCACCCACGTTACCGCCTCCTCCTGTCTTTCGCACGCCACCTACGGCGCCGCCTCCTCCTGTCCCTCGAACGCCACCCACGCCACGGCCTCCTCCTGTCCCTCTCACGCCATCCACGCCACCGCTTCCTCATGTCTCTCGAATGTCACCCACGCCACCATATCCTCCTGTCCCTCGCACGCCACCCCCGCCACCGCCCCCTCCTGTCACTCGCATGCAACACTCGCCACCGCTTCCTCCTGTACCCCGCACGCCATCCCCGAAGCCGCCTCCACATGTCCCTCGCACGCCAACCTCTTCACCGCCTCCTCCTCTCCCTCGAACGCCAACCTCACCACCGCCTCCTTTTGTCCCTTGGACGCCACCCCAGCCACAGTCTCCTCCTGTCCCTCGCACGCCACTCCCGACAACGCCTCCTCCTTTCCCTCGCACACCACCCACGCCACCGCCTCCTCCTGTGTCTCGCACGAAATACACGCAATCGCTACCTCATGTCCATCGCACGCCACCCCAAGCAACCGACTCCTCCTGACTCTCGCACTTCACCCCCGCCATCACCTCCTCCTGTCTTTGGAACGCCAACCACGCGGCCGCCTCCTCCTGTCCCTCGCACGACACCCCCGCAGCCGCCTACTCGTTTCCCTCGCACGACACCCCCGCAGCCGCCTCCTCCTTTCCCTCGCACGACACCCCCGCCGCCGTCTCCTCCTTTCACTCGCACGCCACCCATGCCAACGCCAACTCCTTTCCCTCGAACGCGGTGGCGGGGGTGGCGTGCGAGGGACAGTAGGAGACGGTGGCGGCGTTCGATAGATAGGAGGAGGTGGTGGCGGGGGTGGCGTGCGAGGGACAGGAGGAGGCGGTGGCGTGGGTGGTGTTCGAGTGACAGGAGGAGGCGGTCGCGGAGGTTGCGTGCGAGGGACAGTAGGAGGCGGTGGCGGTTTTCAATAGATAGGAGGAGGTGGTTGCGGGGGTGGCGTGCGAGGGACAGGAGGATGCAATGGCAGGGTTGGCGTGCGAGGGACAGGAGTAGGCGGTTACGGGGGCGACGTTCGGAGGACAGTAGGAAGCGGGGGCGGGGGTGGCGTGCGAGGGAAAGGAGGAGGCGGTGGCGCTGATAACGTTCGAGGGAAATGAGTAGGCGGTGGCATGGGTGGCGTGCGAGGGAAAGGAGGAGGCGGTGGCGGGGGTGTCGTGCGAGGGAAACGAGGAGGCGGCGGCGGGGGTGTCGTGCGAGGGAAGGGATGAGGCGGCGGCGGGGGTGTCGTGCGAGGGAAACAAGGTGGCGGCGGCGTAGGTACCGTGTGAGGGAAAGGAGGAGGCGGCGGCGAAGGTGGCGTGCAATGGAGTGGAGGAGGCGGTGGCATGTTTGCCGTCCGAGAAACAGGAAGAAACGGTGACAGGGGTGGCGTACGAAGGACAGGAGGAGGCTGTGGCCGGGTCGGAGCTCGAGGGACAGGAGGAGCCGGTGGCAGGGGTAGCGTACGAATGACTGAAGGAGGCGGTGGCGCGGTCAGCGTGCGAGAGACAGGAGGAGGCGGTGGCGGGGGTGGCGTGCGAGGAACCATTTATGAGGTGGTGGCGTGGTTAGCGTGCGAGGGACAGGAGGAGGCGGCCGCGGTGGTGGCGTTCGCGCTGAGGAGGAGGAGGCGAAGGTGGTGCGAGAGTCAGGAGAGTCGGTGGCAGGGGTGCGTGCGTGACAGGAGGAAGGCGGTTGCAGATGGCGTCTGAGATAGGAGGAGGCGGTGGCGTGGGTGGTGTGCGAGGGACAGTAGGAGGCGTTGTCGGGAGTTTCGTGCGAGGGACAGGAGGAGACTGTGGCGGGGTTGGCGTGCGATGGAAATGAAGAGGCGTTGGCGGAGTTACGTGCGAGAAGGTGGCGGTGCGTGCAAGGGACAGAAGTCGGTGGCGGGGTGCGTCTGAAGAGGCGGTGGAGAGGTGGCGTGGACAGGAGGAAGCGGTGGCGGGTGGCATACGGGACAGTAGGAGGCGGAGGCGGTTCTGGCGTGGGACGGACAGGAGGAGGCGGTGGCGGGGTGGTGCGAACTGGAGGAAGCGGTGGCGAAACGTGAAGGGACAGGAATAGGCGGTTGCGGGGTTGGCGTTCGAGGGACAGTAGGAGGCGGTGGCGTGGATGACGTGGGAGGGACAGGAGGAAGCGGTGGCGGGGGTTGCGTGCGAGGGACAGTATGAGGCTGTAGCGGGGTTAACGTTCGAGGGACAGTAGGAGGCGGTGGCGGGGCTGGCGTGCGATTGACAGGAGGAGGTGGTGGCGGGGGTGACGTTCGAGGGACAGTAGGAGGCGGTGGCGGGCCTGGCGTGCGAATGACAGGAGGAGGTGGTGGCGGGGGTGACGTTCGAGGGACAGTAGGAGGCGGTGGAGGGGATGGCGTGCGAATGACAGGAGGAGGTGGTGGCGGGGTTAACGTTCGAGGGACAGTAGGAGGCGGTGGCGAAGGTGGCGTGCAATGGAGTGGAGGAGGCGGTGGCATGTTTGCCGTCCGAGAAACAGGAAGAAACAATGACAGGGGTGGCGTACGAAGGACAGGAGGAGGCTGTGGCCGGGTCGGAGCTCGAGGGACAGGAGGAGCCGGTGGCAGGGGTAGCGTACGTATGACTGAACATAAGAACATAAGAACATAAGAACGCAGGAGTCTGCAAGAGGCCGGTAGGCCTGTACGAGGCAGCTCCTTTGACCCTAAGCTCCCGTGTATCTAACCCCACCTAATATCGCTGTCCATGAATTTATCTAGTCTATTTTTGAATGTGACAATTGTATTGGCACTCACCACATGACTGCTAAGCATATTCCACTCATCCACCACCCTGTTAGTAAACCAATTTTTGCCTATGTCCCTGTTGAATCTGAATTTATCCAGTTTAAACCCGTTACTTCGTGTCCTACCCGGTTCTCTTACCAACAAAACCTTATGAATGTCTCCCTTATTAAAGCCCTTCATCCATTTATAAACCTCGATCATGTCTCCACGCACCCTTCGCCTTTCTAGAGAATGCAAGTTTAACTGTTTGAGTCTTTCCTCGTATGGCAAGTTTCTCAACCCCTGAATCATCTTAGTCATCCTCCTCTGCACCGATTCTAACATTTTGATATCCATTCTATAGTAGGGTGACCAGAACTGAACCGCATAGTCAAGATGAGGTCTAACTAATGCTAAATATAGTTTGAGGAAGACCTCGGGGCTTCTGTTGCTTACGCTCCTTGAAATAAATCCCAGTACCCTATTAGCTCGATTTCTAGCTTGAATGCATTGTGCCCTTGGACGGAGATCAGAGCTCACTAAGACCCCTAAATCCCTCTCGCACCCAGACCTACTTATGAGAGTGTCATTTAAGCAATAGTTATGTGAGGGGTTGTTCCTACCTACACTCAGAATACTGCACTTCCCTACATTGAACTCCATCTGCCATTTATCCGCCCAGTCATATAATCTGTTGAGTTCACCTTGGAGAATACTAGCGTCCTGATCCGACTCAATTACTCTACCGATCTTGGTATCATCTGCAAATTTACTAACATCACTACTAATTCCTGTGTCTAAGTCATTGCGGTGGCGCGGTCAGCGTGCGTGAGACAGGAGGAGGCGGTGGCGGGGGTGGCGTGCGAGGAACCATTTATGAGGTGGTGGCGTGGTTAGCGTGCGAGGGACAGGAGGAGGCGGCCGAGTGGGTGGCGTTCGAAAAACAGGAGGAGGAGGAGGCGGGGGTGGAGTGCGAGAGTCAGGAGGAGTCGGTGGCAGGGGTGGCGTGCGTGGGACAGGAGGAGGCGGTTGCGGGGATGGCGTGCGAGAGATAGGAGGAGGCGGTGGCGTGGGTGGTGTGCGAGGGACAGTAGGAGGCGTTGTCGGGAGTTTCGTGCGAGGGACAGGAGGAGACTGTGGCGGGGTTGGCGTGCGATGGAAATGAAGAGGCGTTGGCGGTGGGTTGCGTGCGAGGGACAGGGGGAGCGGTGGCGGGGGTTGCGTGCAAGGGACAGAAGGAGTCGGTGGCGGGGGTGGCGTGCGAGGGAGAAGAAGAGGCGGTGGAGGGGGTGGCGTGGAAAGGACAGGAGGAAGCGGTGGCGGGGGTGGCGTGCGAGGGACAGTAGGATGCAATGGCATGGGTGGCGTGCCACCGCCCTCGCAGGCCAACCCCGACACCACCTCCTCCTATCTATCGAACGCCATCCCCTCCACCGCCTCCTACTGTCCCTTGCACGCCACCCACCCCACCGTCTCCTTCTGTCCCTCACACGTCAACCCCGCCACCGCCTCCTTCTGTCCCTTGCACGCCACCCCAGCCATTGTCTCCTCCTGTCCCTCGCACGCCACTCCCGACAACGCCTCCTCCTTTCCCTCGCACACCACCGAGGCCACCGCCTCCTCCTGTCTCTCACACGTCAACCCCGCCACCGCTTCCTTCTGTCCCTTGCACGCCACCCACCCCACCGCCTCCTTCTGTCTCTCACACGTCAACCCCGCCACCGCCTCCTTCTGTCCCTTGCACGCCACCCCAGCCACAGTCTCCTCCTGTCTCTCGCACGCCACTCCCGACAACGCCTCCTCCTTTCCCTCGCACACCACCCAGGCCACCGCCTCCTCTTGTCTCTCGCACGAAATACCAGCAATCGCTACCTCATGTCCCTCGCACGACACCCCCGCAGCCGCCTCCTCCTTTCACTCACACGACACCCCCGCAGCCGCCTACTCGTTTCCCTCGCACGACACCCCCGCAGCCGCCTACTCGTTTCCCTCGCACGACACCCCCGCAGCCGCCTACTCGTTTCCCTCGCACGACACCCCCGCAGCCGCCTACTCGTTTCCCTCGCACGACACCACCGCCGCCGCCTCCTCCTTTCCATCGCACGCCACCCCCTCCACCGCCTCTTTTTGTCCCTTGCACGCAACCCCCGCCACCGCTTCCTCCTGTCCCTCGCACGCAACCCACCGCCAACGCCTCTTCATTTCCCTCGCACGCCACCCCCGCCACAGTTTCCTCCTGTCCCTCACACGCCACCCCCGCCACCGCCTCTTCCTTTCCCTCGCACGCAACCCCCGCCACAGTCTCATCATGTCCCTCGCACGTTACTCCCGACAACGCCTCCTACTGTCCCTCGCACACCACCCACGCCACCGCCTCCTCCTGTCTCTCGCACGCCGTCCCCGCAACAGCCTCCTCCTGTCCCTCGCACGCCACCCCTGTCACCAAATCCTCCTGACCGTCGCACTCCACCCCCGCCTCCGCTTCCTCCTGTTTTTCAAACGCCACCCAGGCGGCCGCCTCCTCGTGTCCCTCGCACGCTAACCACGCAATCGCCTCATATGGTTCCTCGCACGCCACCCCCGCCAAACGCCTCCTCCTGTCCCTCGCACGCCAAACCCGCCGCCGCCTCTTATTGTCCTTTGGATGCGACCAACGCCGCCGCCTCCTCCTGTCTCTCGCACGCCGACCGCGCCACCGCCTCCTTCAGTCATTCGTACGCCACAACCGCCACCGCCTCCTCCTGTCACTCGCACGCAGACACGGCCACCGCCTCCTCCTTACCTTCGTACGCCACCCCCGTCACCGCTTCTTCCTGTTTCTCGGACGGCAAACCTGCTACCGCCTCCTCCAGTCCATCGCACGACACCTTCGCCGCAGCCTTCTCCTTTCCATCGCACGACACCCCCGCCGCCGCCTCCTCCTTTCCCTCGCACGACACCCCCGCCACCGCCTCCTCCTTTCCCTCGCACGACACCCCCGCCGCGGCCTCCTCCTTTCCCTCGCACGACACCCCCACCACCGCCTCCTCCTTTCCATCGCACGACACCCCCGCCACCGCCTCCTCCTTTCCATCGCACGTCACCCCCGCCGCCGCCTCCTCCTTTCCATCGCACGACACCCCCGCCGCCGCCTCCTCCTTTCCATCGCACGACACCCCCGCCACCGCCTCCTCCTTTCCATCGCACGTCAACCCCGCCGCGGCCTCCTCCTTTCCCTCGCACGACACCCCAGCCACCGCCTCCTCCTTTCCATCGCACGTCACCCCCGCCGCGGCCTCCTCCTTTCCCTCGCACGACACCCCCGCCACCGCCTCCTCCTTTCCCTCGCACGCCATCCCCGCCACCGCCTCCTTCTTCCCCTCGCACGCCACTACCGCCACCGCCTCCTCCTTTCCCTCGCACGCCATCCCCGCCACCGCTTCCTCCTTTCCCTCGCACGCCATCCCCGCCACCGCCTCCTCCTTTCCCTCGCACGCCATCCCCGCCACCGCCTCCTCCTTTCCCTCGCACGCCATCCCCGCCACCGCCTCCTCCTTTCCCTCGCAAGCCACCCCCGCCACCGCCTCCTCCTTTCCCTCGCACGCAATTCCCGCCACCGCCTCTTCCTTTCCCTCGCACGCCATTCCCGCCACCGCCTCCTCCTTTCCCTAGCATGTCATTCCCGCCACCGCCTCCTCCTTTCCCTCGCACGCCATCCCCACCACCGCCTCCTCCTTTCTCTCGCACGCCACCCCCGCCAAACGCCTCCTCCTGTCCCTAGCACGCCAAACCCGCCGCCGCCTCTTATTGTCCTTTGCATGCCACCAACGCCGCCGCCTCCTCCTGTCTCTCGCACGCCGACCGCGCCACCGCCTCCTTCAGTCATTCGTACGCCACACCCTGCACAGCCTCCTCCTATCCATCGCACGACACCCCCGCCGCCGCCTCCTCCTTTCCCTCGCACGACACCCCCGCCACCGCCTCCTCCTTTCCCTCGCACGACACCCCCGCCGCGGCCTCCTCCTTTCCCTCGCACGACACCCCTGCCACCGCCTCCTCCTTTCCATCGCACGACACCCCCGCCACCGCCTCCTCCTTTCCATCGCACGTCACCCCCGCCGCCGCCTCCTCCTTTCCATCGCACGACACCCCCGCCGCCGCCTCCTCCTTTCCATCGCACGACACCCCCGCCACCGCCTCCTCCTTTCCCTCGCACGACACCCCCGCCGCGGCCTCCTCCTTTCCCTCGCACGACACCCCCGCCACCGCCTCCTCCTTTCCATCGCACGACACCCCCGCCACCGCCTCCTCCTTTCCATCGCACGTCACCCGCGCCGCCGCCTCCTCCTTTCCATCGCACGACACCCCCGCCGCCGCCTCCTCCTTTCCATCGCACGACACCCCCGCCACCGCCTCCTCCTTTCCATCGCACGTCACCCCCGCCGCGGCCTCCTCCTTTCCCTCGCACGACACCCCCGCCACCGCCTCCTACTTTCCATCGCACGTCACCCCCGCCGCGGCCTCCTCCTTTCATTGGCACGACACCCCCGCCACCGCCTCCTCCTTTCCCTCGCACGCCATCCCCGCCACCGCCTTCTCCTTTCCCTCGCACGCCATCCCCGCCACCGCCTCCTTCTTCCCCTCGCACGCCACTACCACCACCGCCTCCTCCTTTCCCTCGCACGCCATCCCCGCCACCGCTTCCTCCTTTCCCTCGCACGCAATCCCCGCCACCGCCTCCTCCTTTCCCTCGCACGCCATCCCCGCCACCGCCTCCTCCTTTCCCTCGCACGCCATTCCCGCCACCGCCTCCTCCTTTCCCTAGCATGTCATTCCCGCCACCGCCTCCTCCTTTCCCTCGCACGCAATTCCCGTCACCGCCTGTTCCCCATCCTTCAGTCATTCGTACGCCACACCCACCACAGCCTCCTCCTTTCCATCGCACGACTCCCCCGCCGCCGCCTCCTCCTTTCCCTCGCACGACACCCCCGCCACCGCCTCCTCCTTTCCCTCGCACGACACCCCCGCCGCGGCCTCCTCCTTTCCCTCGCACGACACCCCCGCCACCGCCTCCTCCTTTCCATAGCACGACACCCCCGCCACCGCCTCCTCCTTTCCATCGCACGTCACCCCCGCCACCGCCTCCTCCTTTCCATCGCACGACACCCCCGCCGCCGCCTCCTCCTTTCCATCGCACGACACCCCCGCCACCGCCTCCTCCTTTCCCTCGCACGACAACCCCGCCGCGGCCTCCTCCTTTCCCTCGCACGACACCCCCGCCACCGCCTCCTCCTTTCCATCGCACGACACCCCCGCCACCGCCTCCTCCTTTCCATCGCACGACACCCCCGCCGCCGCCTCCTCCTTTCCATCGCACGACACCCCGGCCGCCGCCTCCTCCTTTCCATCGCACGACACCCCTGCCACCGCCTCCTCCTTTCTATCGCACGTCACCCCCGCCGCGGCCTCCTCCTTTCCCTCGCACGACACCCCCGCCACCGCCTCCTCCTTTCCATCGCACGTCACCCCCGCCGCGGCCTCCTCCTTTCCCTCGCACGACACCACCGCCACCGCCTCCTCCTTTCCCTCGCACGCCATCCCCGCCACCGCCTTCTCCTTTCCCTCGCACGCCATCCCCGCCACCGCCTCCTTCTTCCCCTCGCACGACACCCCCGCCACCGCCTCCTCCTTTCCCTCGCACGCCATCCCCGCCACCGCTTCCTCCTTTCCCTCGCACGCCATCCCCGCCACCGCATCCTCCTTTCCCTCGCACGCCATCCCCGCCACCGCTTCCTCCTTTCC
Organism: Eriocheir sinensis; assembly: GCF_024679095.1. Classification (NCBI taxonomy): domain Eukaryota; kingdom Metazoa; phylum Arthropoda; class Malacostraca; order Decapoda; family Varunidae; genus Eriocheir; species Eriocheir sinensis. The sequence continues at coordinate 672,454 of NW_026111621.1, read as the reverse complement.
CTCGCACGCCATCCCCGCCACCGCCTCCTCCTTTCCCTCGCACGCAATTCCCGCCACCGCCTCTTCCTTTCCCTCGCACGCCATTCCCGCCACCGCCTCCTCCTTTCCCTAGCATGTCATTCCCGCCACCGCCTCCTCCTTTCCCTCGCACGCAATTCCCGCCACCGCCTGTTCCTTTCCCTCGCACGCCATTCCCGCCACCGCCTCCTCCTTTCCCTCGCACGCCATCCCCGCCACCGCCTCCTCCTCTCCCTCGCACGCCATTCCCGCCACCGCCTCCTCCTTTCCCTCGCACGCCATCCCCGCCACCGCCTCCTCCTTTCTCTCGCACGTCATCCCCGCCACCGCCTCCTCCTTTCCCTCGCACGCCATTCCCGCCGCTGCCTCCTCCTTTCACTCGCACGCCACCATTGCCACCTCCTCCTCCTGTCCCCCCCACGCCACCCCCGCCACCGCCTCATCCTCCCCCACGCACGGAATCCCCGACACCGCCTCATCCTCTAACAGGCACGCCACACCCCGCCACCGCCTCCTTCTGTCCGCAATCGCCTCATATGGTTCCTCGCACGCCACCCCCGCCAAACGCCTCCTCCTGTCCCTCGCACGCCAAACCCGCCGCCGCCTCTTATTGTCCTTTGCATGCCACCAACGCCGCCGCCTCCTCCTGTCTCTCGCACGCCGACCGCGCCACCGCCTCCTTCAGTCATTCGTACGCCACACCCGCCACCGCCTCCTCCTGTCACTCGCACGCAGACACGGCCACCGCCTCCTCCTTACCTTCGTACGCCACCCCCGTCACCGCTTCTTCCTGTTTCTCGGACGGCAAACCTGCCACCGCCTCCTCCAGTCCATCGCACGACACCTTCGCCGCAGCCTCCTCCTTTCCATCGCACGACACCCCCGCCGCCGCCTCCTCCTTTCCCTCGCACGACACCCCCGCCACCGCCTCCTCCTTTCCCTCGCACGCCATCCCCGCCACCGCCTCCTCCTTTCCCTCGCACCCCCGCCACCGCCTCCTCCTTTCCATCGCACGACACCCCCGCCCCCGCCTCCTCCTTTCCATCGCACGACACCCCCGCCGCCGCCTCCTCCTGGCCATCGCACGACACCCCCGCCGCCGCCTCCTCGTTTCCATCGCACGTCACCCCCGCCGCCTCCTCCTTTCCCTCGCACGACACCCACCGCCTCCTCCTTTCCATCGCACGACCCCACCGCCTCCTCCTTTCCATCGCACGACACCCCGCCACCGCCTCCACCTGTCCATCGCACGTCACCCCTCCGCCGCCGCCTCCTCCTTTCCATCGCACGACACCCCCGCCGCCGCCTCCTCCTTTCCCTCGCACGACACCCCCGCCACCGCCTCCTCCTTTCCCTCGCACGCCAACCCCGCCACCGCCTCCTCCTTTCCCTCGCACGCCATACCCGCCACCGCCTCCTCCTTTCCCTCGCACGCCATACCCGCCACCGCCTCCTCCTTTCCCTCGCACGCCATCCCCGCCACCGCCTCCTCCTTTCCCTCGCACGCCACCCCCGCAGCAGCCTCCTCCTTTCCCTCGCACGCCAACCCCGCCCCCGCCTCCTCCTTTCCCTCGCACGCCACTACCGCCACCGCCTCCTCCTTTCCCTCGCAAGCCATCCCCGCCACCGCCTCCTCCTTTCCCTCGCACGCCAATCCCGCCACCGCCTCCTCCTTTCCCTCGCACGCCATCCCCGCCACCGCCTCCTCCTTTCCCTCGCACGCCATCCCCGCCACCGCCTCCTCCTTTCCCTCGCACGCCATCCCCGCCACCGCCTCCTCCTTTCCCTCGCACGCCATTCCCGCCACCGCCTCCTCCTTTCCCTCGCATGCCACCACCGCCTCCTACTTTCCCTCGCACGCCATTCCCGCCACCGCCTCCTCCTTTCCCTCGCACGCCAGCCCCGCCACCGCCTCCTCCTTTCCATCGCACACCCCGCCACCGCCTCCTCCTTTCTCTCGCACGACACCCCCGCCGCCTCCTCCTGTCCTTCGCACGACACCCCCGCCACCGCCTCCTCCTTTCCCTCGCACGACACCCCCGCCACCGCCTCCTCCTTTCCGTCGCACGACACCCCCGCCACCGCCTCCTCCTTTCCGTCGCACGACACCCCCGCCACCGCCTCCTCCTTTCCCTCGCACGACAGCCCCGCCACCGCCTCCTCCTTTCCATCGCACGACAGCCCCGCCACCGCCTCCTCCTTTCCCTCGCACGACACCCCCGCCGCCGCCTCCTCCTTTCCCTCGCACGACACCCCACCGCCTCCTCCTTTCCATCGCGACACCCCGCCACCGCCTCCTCCTTTCCATCGCACGTCACCCGCCGCCGCCTCCTCCTTTCCATCGCACCCGCGCCGCCGCCTCCTCCTTTCCATCGCGACATCCCCGCCACCGCCTCCTCCTTTCCATCGCACGTCACCCCCGCCGCGGCCTCCTCCTTTCCCTCGCACGACACCCCGCCACCGCCTCCTCCTTTCCATCGCACGAGAACCCCGCCGCGGCGTCCTCCTTTCCCTCGCACGACACCACCGCCACCTCCTCCTTTCCCTCGCACGCCATCCCGCCACCGCCTCCTTTCCCCTCGCACGCCACTACCGCCACCGCCTCCTCCTTACCCTCGCACGCCACTCCCGCCACCGCCTCCTCCTTTCCCTCGCACGCCATCCCCGCCACCGCCTCCTCCTTTCCCTCGCACGCCATACCCGCCACCGCCTCCTCCTTTCACTCGCAGGCCATACCCGCCACCGCCTCCTCCTGTCCCTCGCACGCCATCCCCGCCACCCCCACCCCCTTTCCCACGCACAATTCCCGCCACCGCCTCTTCCTTTCCCTCGCACGCCATTCCCGCCACCGCCTCCTCCTTTCCCTAGCATGTCATTCCCGCCACCGCCTCCTCCTTTCCCTCGCACGACACCCCCGCCACCGCCTCCTCCTTTCCCTCGCACGACACCCCCGCCAACGCCTCCTCCTTTCCCTAGCACGCCACCACCGCCGCCTCCTCCTTTCTCTCGCACGCCGACCGCCACCGCCTCCTCCTTCCTTCAGTCATTCGTACGCCACCCACCCACAGCCTCCTCCTGTCCATCGCACGACCCCCGCCGCCGCCTCCTCCTTTCCATCGCACGACACCCCGCCACCGCCTCCTCCTTTCCCTCGCACGCCCCACCGCGGCCTCCTCCTTTCCCTCGCACGACACCCGCCACCGCCTCCTCCTTTCCATCGCACACCCGCCACCGCCTCCTCCTTTCCATCGCACGTCACCCCGCCGCCGCCTCCTCCTTTCCATCGCGACACCCCCGCCGCCGCCTCCTCCTTTCCATCGCACGACCGCGCCACCGCCTCCTCCTTTCCCTCGCACGACACCCCCGCCGCGGCCTCCTCCTTTCCCTCGCACGACACCCCCGCCACCGCCTCCTCCTTTCCATCGCACGACACCCCCGCCACCGCCTCCTCCTTTCCATCGCACGTAACCCACGCCGCCTCCTCCTTTCCATCGCACGACACCCCGCCGCCGCCTCCTCCTTGCCATCGCACGACACCCGCGCCACCGCCTCCTCCTTTCCATCGCACGTCACCCGCGCCGCCGCCTCCTCGTTTCCCTCGCGACACCCCGCCACCGCCTCCTCCTTTCCATCGCACGTCACCCCCCGCGGCCTCCTCCTTTCCCTCGCACGACACCCCGCCACCGCCTCCTCCTTTCCCTCGCACGCCATCCCGCCACCGCCTCCTCTCCTTCCCTCGCACGCCTCCCCCGCCACCGCCTCCTTCTTCCCCTCGCACGCCACTACCACCGCCTCCTCCTTTCCCTCGCACGCCATCCCCGCCACCGCCTCCTCCTTTCCCTCGCACGCCATCCCGCCACCGCCTCCTTTCCCTCGCACGCCATCCCCGCCACCGCCTCCTTTCCCTCGCACGCCATCCCGCCACCGCCTCGTTTCCCTCGCACGCAATTCCCGCCACCGCCTCATCCTTTCCCTCGCACGCCATTCCCGCCACCGCCTCCTCCTTTCCCTCGCAGGTCATTCCCGCCACCGCCTCCTCCTTTCCCTCGCACGCAATTCCCGCCACCGCCTGTTCCCCTCCTCCTTTCCCCGCCACCGCCTCCGCCACCCCCGCCGCCGCCTCCTCCTTTCCGCCTCCTCCTTCCGCCACCGCCTCCTCCAGTCCATCGCACGACATCCCCGCCGCCTCCTCCTCCTTTCCCTCGCACGACAGCCCCGCCACCGCCTCCTCCTTTCCCTCGCACGACAGCCCCGCCACCGCCTCCTCCTTTCCCTCGCACGACACCCACCACCGCCTCCTCCTTTCCATCGCACGGCACCCCGCCACCGCCTCCTCCTTTCCATTGCACGCCAACTGCGCCGCCGCCTTCTCCTTTCCATCGCACGACACCCCCGCCACCGCCTCCTCCTTTCCATCGCACGACAAACCCGCCTCCGCCTCCTCCTTTCCCTCGAACGCCACTACCGCCACCGCCTCCTCCTGTCCCTAGCACGCCAAACCCGCCGCCGCCTCCTCCTTTCCATCGCACGTCACCCCCGCCGCCGCCTCCTCCTGTCCCTCGCAGGACTCCCCCGCCTCGGCCTCCTCCTTTCCCTCGCACGCCATCCCCGCCACCGCCTTCTCCTTTCCCTCGCACGCCATCCCCGCCACCGCCTCCTTCTTCCCCTCGCACGCCATTCCCGCCACCGCCTCCTCCTTTCCCTCGCACGCCAGCCCCGCCACCGCCTCCTCCTTTCCCTCGCACGCCATACCCGCCACCGCCTCCTCCTTACCCTCGCACGCCATCCCGCCACCGCCTCCTCCTTTCCCTCGCACGCCAATTCCCGCCACCGCCTCTTCCTTTCCCTCACGCCATTCCCGCCACCGCCTCCTCCTTTCCCTCGCACGCCATCCCCGCCACCGCCTCCTCCTTTCCCTCGCACGCAATTCCCGCCACCGCCTGTTCCTTTCCCTCGCCCGCCACCCCCGCCTCCTCCTTTCCCTCGCCACCGCCTCCTCCTTTCCCTCGCACGACATTCCCGCCACCGCCTCCTCCTTTCCCTCCCCCACCGCCTCCTCCTTTCCCTCGCACGCCACCCCGCCACCGCCTCCTCCTTTCCTCGCACGCCACCCCCGCCACCGCCTCCTCCTCACGCCATCCCCACCACCGCCTCCTCCTTTCCCTCGCACGCCACCCCGCCACCGCCTCCTCCTGTCCCTCGCACGCCACCGCCGCCACCGCCTCCTCCTGTCCCTCCCACGCCAACCCCGCCAAAGCCTCCTCCTGTCCCTCGCACGCCACCCCCGCCACCGCCTCCTCCTTTCCCTCGCACGTCACCCCCGCCCCCGCCGCCTCCTTTCCTCGCACGCCCCCGCCACCGCCTCCTCCTGTCCCTCGCACGCCACCCCACCACCGCCTCCTACTTTCCCTCGATCGCCACCCCCGCCACCGCCTCCTCCTTTCCCTCGCCCTCCTCCTGTCCCTCGCACGCCACCACCACCGCCTCCTCCTTTCCCCGCCACCTCCTCCTGTCCCTCGCCCTCCTTTCCCTCGCACGCCACCCCGCCACCGCCTCCTCCTTTCCACCGCCTCCCCGCCATCGCCTCCTCCTGTCCCTCGCACGCCATCCCCGCCACCGCCTCCTCCTGTCTCTCGCACGCCACCCCACCGCCTCCTCCTGTCCACCGCCTCCTCCTGTCCCCGCCACCGCCTCCTCCTTTCCCTCGCACGCCACCACCTCCTCCTTTCCCACCGCCTCCTCCTTTCCCTCGCACGACACCCCCGCCACCGCCTCCTCCTTTCCATCGCACGCCACCCCCGCCGCCTCCTAGTTTCCATCGCACGACACCCCAGCCGCCGCCTCCTCCTTTCCATCGCACGCCACCCGCCACCGCCTCCTCCTTTCCATCGCACGTCCCCGCCGCCGCCTCCTCGTTTCCCTCGCACGACACCCCGCCACTCCTCCTTTCCATCGCACACCCCCGCCGCTGCCTCCTCCTTTCCCTCGCACGACAAACCCGCCACCGCCTCCTCCTTTCCCTCGCACGCCACCCCCGCCACCGCCTCCTCCTTTCCCTCGCACGCCTCCTCCTTTCCCTCGCACGCCACACCGCCTCCTCCTTTCCTCACGCCATCCCCGCCACCGCCTCCTCCTTTCCCTCGCACGCCATCCCCCACCGCCTCCTCCTTTCCCTCGCACGCCATCCCGCCACCGCCTCCTCCTTTCCTCGCACGCCATCCCCGCCACCGCCTCCTCCTTTCCCTCGCACCCGCCTCCTCCTTTCCCTCGCACGCCATTCCCGCCACCGCCTCCTCCTTTCCCTCCCCGCCACCGCCTCCTCGTTTCCCTCGCACGCCAGTCCCGCCACCGCCTCCTCCTTTCCCTCGCACGCCACTCCCGCCACCGCCTCCTCCTTTCCCTCGCACGCCACCACCGCCACCGCCTCCCCCTTTCGGTAGCACGCCAACCCCGCCCCCGCCTCCTCCTGTCCCTCGCACCACCGCCGCCGCCTCCTTCCTCCTCCTCGCCTCCTCCTTTCCCTCCTTTCCCTCGCCACCCCGCCACCGCCTCCTCCTGTCCTTCGCACGACACCCCCGCCACCGCTTCCTACTGTCCTTCGCACGACACCCCCGCCACCGCCTCCTCCTCTCCGTCGCACGTCACCCTCGCCACCGCCTCCTCCTTTCCGTCGCACGTCACCCCCGCCACCGCCTCATCCTTTCCGTCGCACGACATCCCCTCCACTGCCTCCTCCTTTCCGTCGCACGACACCCCCGCCGCCTCCTCCTTTCCCTCGCACGCCAACCCCGCCACCGCCTCCTCCTTTCCCTCGCACGACACCCCCGCCACCGCCTCCTCCTTTCCCTCGCACGCCACCCCCGCCACCGCCTCCTCCTTTCCATCGCACGACACCCCCGCCGCCGCCTCCTCCTTTCCATCGCACACCCCGCCGCCGCCTCCTCCTTTCCATCGCACGCACCCCCCACCGCCTCCTACTTTCCATCGCACGTCACCCCCGCCGCGGCCTCCTCCTTTCCATCGCACGACACCCCCGCCACCGCCTCCTCCTTTCCCTCGCACGCCATCCCCGCCACCGCCTTCTCCTTTCCCTCGCACGCCATCCCCGCCACCGCCTCCTTCTTCCCCTCGCACGCCACTACCACCACCGCCTCCTCCTTTCCCTCGCACGCCATCCCCGCCACCGCTTCCTCCTTTCCCTCGCACGCAATCCCCGCCACCGCCTCCTCCTTTCCCTCGCACGCCATCCCCGCCACCGCCTCCTCCTTTCCCTCGCACGCCATCCCCGCCACCGCCTCCTCGTTTCCCTCGCACGCAATTCCCGCCACCGCCTCTTCCTTTCCCTCGCACGCCATTCCCGCCACCGCCTCCTCCTTTCCCTAGCATGTCATTCCCGCCACCGCCTCCTCCTTTCCCTCGCACGCAATTCCCGTCACCGCCTGTTCCCCATCCTTCAGTCATTCGTACGCCACACCCACCACAGCCTCCTCCTTTCCATCGCACGACTCCCCCGCCGCCTCCTCCTTTCCCTCGCACGCCAGCCCCGCCACCGCCTCCTCCTTTCCCTCGCACGACACCCCCGCCGCGGCCTCCTCCTTTCCCTCGCACGACACCCCCGCCACCGCCTCCTCCTTTCCATAGCACGACACCCCCGCCACCGCCTCCTCCTTTCCATCGCACGTCACCCCCGCCCCCGCCTCCTCCTTTCCATCGCACGACACCCCCGCCTCCTCCTTTCCATCGCACGACACCCCCGCCACCGCCTCCTCCTTTCCCTCGCACGAAACACCCGCCGCCGCCTCCTCCTTTCCCTCGCACGACACCCCCTCCTCCGCCTCCTCCTTTCCATCGCACGACACCCCCGCCACCGCCTCCTCCTTTCCATCGCACGTCACCCGCGCCGCCGCCTCCTCCTTTCCATCGCACGACACCCCCGCCACCGCCTCCTCCTTTCCATCGCACGTCACCCCCGCCACCGCCTCCTCCTTTCCCTCGCACGACACCCCCGCCACCGCCTCCTCCTTTCCATCGCACGTCACCCCCGCCACCGCCTCCTCCTTTCCCTCGCACGCCATCCCCGCCACCGCCTCCTCCTTTCCCTCGCACGCCATCCCCGCCACCGCCTCCTCCTTTCCCTCGCACGCCATCCCCGCCACCGCCTCCTCCTTTCCCTCGCACGCCATCCCCGCCACCGCATCCTCCTTTCCCTCGCACGCCATCCCCGCCACCGCTTCCTCCTTTCCCTCGCACGCCATCCCCGCCACCGCCTCCTCCTTTCCCTCGCACGCCATCCCCGCCACCGCCTCCTCCTTTCCCTCGCACGCAATTCCCGCCACCGCCTCTTCCTTTCCCTCGCACGCCATTCCCGCCACCGCCTCCTCCTTTCCCTAGCATGTCATTCCCGCCACCGCCTCCTCCTTTCCCTCGCACGCAATTCCCGCCACCGCCTGTTCCTTTCCCTCGCACGCCATTCCCGCCACCGCCTCATCCTTTCGCTCGCACGCCATACCCGCCACCGCCTCCTCCTTTCCCTCGCACGCCATTCCCGCCACCGCCTCCTCCTTTCCCTCGCACGCCATCCCCGCCACCGCCTCCTCCTTTCCCTCGCACGCCATTCCCGCCGCTGCCTCCTCCTTTCACTCGCACGCCACCACTGCCACCTCCTCCTCCTGTCCCCCCCACGCCACCCCCGCCACCGCCTCATCCTCTCCCACGCACGGAATCCCCGACACCGCCTCATCCTCTAACAGGCACGCCACACCCCGCCACCGCCTCCTTCTGTCCGCAATCGCCTCATATGGTTCCTCGCACGCCACCCCCGCCAAACGCCTCCTCCTGTCCCTCGCACGCCAAACCCGCCGCCGCCTCTTATTGTCCTTTGCATGCCACCAACGCCGCCGCCTCCTCCTGTCTCTCGCACGCCGACCGCGCCACCGCCTCCTTCAGTCATTCGTACGCCACACCCGCCACCGCCTCCTCATGTCACTCGCACGCAGACACGGCCACCGCATCCTCCTTACCTTCGTACGCCACCCCCGTCACCGCTTCTTCCTGTTTCTCGGACGGCAAACCTGCCACCGCCTCCTCCAGTCCATCGCACGACACCTTCGCCGCAGCCTCCTCCTTTCCATCGCACGACACCCCCGCCGCCGCCTCCTCCTTTCCCTCGCACGACACCCCCGCCACCGCCTCCTCCTTTCCCTCGCAAGACACCCCCGCCGCGGCCTCCTCCTTTCCCTCGCACGACACCCCCGCCACCGCCTCCTCCTTTCCATCCCACGACACCCCCGCCACCGCCTCCTCCTTTCCATTGCACGTCACCCCCGCCGCCGCCTCCTCCTTTCCATCGCACGACACCCCCGCCGCCGCCTCCTCCTTTCCATCGCACGACACCCCCGCCACCGCCTCCTCCTTTCCATCGCACGTCACCCCCGCCGCGGCCTCCTCTTTTCCCTCGCACGACACCCCCGCCACCGCCTCCTCCTTTCCATCGCACGTGACCCCCGCCGCGGCCTCCTCCTTTCCCTCGCACGATACCCCCGCCACCGCCTCCTCCTTTCCCTCGCACGCCATCCCCGCCACCGCCTTCTCCTTTCCCTCGCACGCCATCCCCGCCACCGCCTCCTTCTTCCCCTCGCACGCCACTACCGCCACCGCCTCCTCCTTTCCCTCGCACGCAATTCCCGCCACCGCCTCTTCCTTTCCCTCGCACGCCATTCCCGCCACCGCCTCCTCCTTTCCCTAGCATGTCATTCCCGCCACCGCCTCCTCCTTTCCCTCGCACGCAATTCCCGCCACCGCCTGTTCCTTTCCCTCGCACGCCATACCCGCCACCGCCTCCTCCTTTCCCTCGCACGCCATCCCCGCCACCGCCTCCTCCTTTCCCTCGCACGCCATGCCCGCCACCGCCTCCTCCTTTCCCTCGCACGCCATCCCCGCCACCGCCTCCTCCTTTCCCTCGCACGCCACCCCCGCCACCGCCTCCTCCTTTCCCTCGCACGCAATTCCCGCCACCGCCTCTTCCTTTCCCTCGCACGCCATTCCCGCCACCGCCTCCTCCTTTCCCTAGCATGCCATTCCCGCCACCGCCTCCTCCTTTCCCTCGCACGCAATTCCCGCCACCGCCTGTTCCTTTCCCTCGCACGCCATTCCCGCCACCGCCTCCTCCTTTCCCTCGCACGCCATCCCCGCCACCGCCTCCTCCTTTCTCTCGCACGTCATCCCCGCCACCGCCTCCTCCTTTCCCTCGCACGCCATTCCCGCCGCTGCCTCCTCCTTTCACTCGCACGCCACCACTGCCACCTCCTCTTCCTGTCCCCCCCACGCCACCCCCGCCACCGCCTCATCCTCTCCCACGCACGGCATCCCCGACACCGCCTCATTCTCTAACAGGCACGCCACACCCCGCCACCGCCTCCTTCTGTCCCTTGCACGCCACCCCCGCCACCACCTCCTCCTGTCCCTCGCACGCCATCCCTGCAACCGCCTCCTCCTGACCCTCGCACGCCACCCCCTCCACCGCCTGTTCCTGTCTTTCGAGCATCACCCCTGCAACCGCCTCCTCCTGTTTTCGCACGCTAACTCCGCCACCGCATCATTCTGTTCCTCGCACGCTATCCCCGCCACCGCCTCCTCCTGTCCTTAGCACGCCACCACCGCCAACGCTTCTTCCTGTCCCTCTCACGCCAACCCCGCCGCCGCCTCATTTGCTCGCCTCCCGCGCCGCCGCCTCCTTCTGTCTCTAGCACGCCACCACCGCCACCGCCTTCTCCTATCTCTCCCACGACATCCTCGCCGCCGCCTCCTCCTGTCCCTCGCATGCCACCCCCGCCACCGCCTCTTCCAGTCATTCGCTCGCCACCCGCGCGGCCGCCTCCTCCTGTCTCTAGCACGCTGCCCCGGCCACCGCCTCCTCCTCTCTCTCCCACGACATCCTTGACACCGCCTACTCCTGTCTCCCGCACTCCACCCCCGCCAAAGCCTCCTCCTGTCCCTCACATGCCACCCCCGCCACCGACTCCTCCAGTCTTTCAAACGACACGCCCGCCACCGCCTCCTCCTGTCTCCCGCACGCCACCCCCGCCAAAGCCTCCTCCTGTCCCTCACATGCCACCTAAGCCACCGCCTTCTCCTATCCGTCGCAGCCCATCTTCGCCACCACCTCCTTCTTTCCGTCGCAAGTCACCCACGCCACCTCCCCCTCCTGTCCCTCGCACTCCACCCCCGCCACCGCCTCATCATGTCCCTCGCACGTTAACCCCGCCACCCCCTCATCCTGTTCTTCGTACGACTCCCCCGCCACCGCCTGCTCCTGTCCCTCGCACGGCACCCCCGCCACCGCCTCGTCATGTCCCTCGCACGCCAACCCCGCCACCGCCTCCTATTGTCCTTCGCCTGCCACTCCCGCCACCGCCTCATTCTGTTATTCGCACGCCACCCCCGACACCGCATCCTATTGTCCCTCGAACGTCAACCCCGCCACAGGCTCCTACTGTCGTCAGCATCCCACCCTGAACACTAAGCCAGGGTCAGCATCCCACCCTGAACACTAAGCCAGGGCCAGCATCCCACCCTGAACACTAAGCCAGGGTCAGCATCCCACCCTGAACATTAAGCCAGGGTTATCATCCCACCCTGAACTCTAAGCCAGGGTCAGCATCCCACCCTGAACACTGAGCCAGGGTCAGCATCCCACCCTGAACTCTAAGCCAGGGTCAACATCCCACCCTGAACACTGAGCCAGGGTCAGCATCCCACCCTGAACACTGAGCCAGGGTCAGCATCCCACCCTGAACTCTAAGCCAGGGTCAACATCCCACCCTGAACACTTAGCCATAGTCAGCATCCCACCCTGAACACTTAGCCAGGGTCAGCACCCCACCCTGAACACTTAGCCAGGGTCAGCATCCCACCCTGAACACTTAGCCATGGTCAGCATCCCATTCTGAACACTTAGCCAGAGTCAGCATCCCACCCTGAACACTTAGCCAGGGTCAGCATCCCACCCTGAACACTTAGCCATGGTCAGCATCCCACCCTGAACACTAAGCCAGGGTCAGCATCCCACCCTGAACACTTAGCCAGGGTCAGCATCCCATTCTGAACACTAAGCCAGGGTCAGCATCCCACCCTGAACACTAAGCCAGGGTCAGCATCCCACCCTGAACACTTAGCCAGGGTCAGCATCCCACCCTGAACACTTAGCCAGGGTCAGCATCCAACCCTGAACACTTAGCCAGGGTCAGCATCCCACCCTGAACACTAAGCCAGGGTCAGCATCCCACCCTGAACACTAAGCCAGGGTCAGCATCCCACCCTGAACACTGAGCCAGGGTCAGCATCCCACCCTGAACACTTAGCCAGGGTCAGCATCCCACCCTGAACACTGAGCCAGGGTCATCATCCCACCCTGAACACTGAGCCAGGGTCAGCATCCTACCCTGAACACTGAGCCAGGGTCAGCATCCCACCCTGAACACTGAGCCAGGGTCAGCATCCCAACCTGAACACTGAGACAGGGTCAGCATCCCACCCTGAACACTTAGCCATGGTCTGCATCCCACCCTGAACACTAAGCCAGGGTCAGCATCCCACCCTGAACACCGAGCCAGGGTCAGCATCCCACCCTGAACACTTAGCCAGGGTCAGCATCCAACCCTGAACACTTAGCCAGGGTCAGCATCCCACCCTGAACACTAAGCCAGGGTCAGCATCCCACCCTGAACACTAAGCCAGGGTCAGCATCCCACCCTGAACACTGAGCCAGGGTCAGCATCCCACCCTGAACACTGAGCCAGGGTCAGCATCCCACCCTGAACACTGAGCCAGGGTCAGCATCCCAACCTGAACACTGAGACAGGGTCAGCATCCCACCCTGAACACTTAGCCATGGTCTGCATCCCACCCTGAACACTAAGCCAGGGTCAGCATCCCACCCTGAACACCGAGCCAGGGTCAGCATCCCACCCTGAACACTGAGCCAGGGTCAGCATCCCACCCTGAACACTAAGCCAGGGTCAGCATCCCACCCTGAACACTAAGCCAGGGTCAGCATCCCACCCTGAACACTAAGCCAGGGTCAGCATCCCACCCTGAACACTAAGCCAGGGTCAGCATCCCACCCTGAACACTAAGCCAGGGTCAGCATCCCACCCTGAACACTGAGCCAGGGTCAGCATCCCACCCTGAACACTGAGCCAGGGTCAGCATCCCACCCTGAACACTTAGCCAGGGTCAGCATCCCACCCTGAACACTTAGCCAGGGTCAGCATCCCACCCTGAACACTTAGCCAGGGTCAGCATCCCACCCTGAACACTAAGCCAGGGTCACCATTTCACCCTGAACACTAAGCCAGCGTCAGCATCCCACCCAGGCAACTATTTTTCTTCCTTTCTTTCTTCCTTTCATTTCATTCCGTCCATCTGTATATTTTTTTTCTGAATCTACATCTGCTTTGTTGCCTTCTTTGTTTACTTCCTCCCTTTCTCCTATTCTTTATATTTTTCTTCCTTTCTCTCTTCATTTTTTCCATCCTTCCCTCCATTCTTCCCTCTCTCCTATATTTTTTTCTTCATAATAGTATTCTTTTCTTTCTTCTTTCTCTTACACCTCAGTTCGTCCCTTTATTCCTGTCTCTCTGTGTTCCTTCGTCTGTCCATCTAAGCCAGGGTGAAGCCAAAGATAATCAAGCCGCTGCCGGTTTTCTTTTTTCTCTTAATTTTAGTTTTCCTCAGTTTCGTTTTTTTTTTGGTGTTGATTTGATTTTTGGTTAAATATTTATTTATTTATTTATTTTTTACTTTTCTTTCTTGGTTTTGAGTTCAAACTTTTCGGTACATTTTGTCATTATATGTTTTTAGTTTTCTAATTTTTGACTGATCAGGAGTTGACCTTTTTAGAATTGTTTTTTCGACTACTGCTTGAGTTGATTTCTTTGTTGTTTTTTTCCTTTTCTTTTTATGGCTTCTTTATTTTGATGTCTTGTTGGTGATTTAACTATTTCGTTATATTTTGGAAAGTTAACTTTTTTTTTTTTTTGTCGGGGGGGATTTTGTCCTTTTTTGTCGTGAGGAGATTTTTTGTTGCAAATGGTCAAGGCAGTGTTCAGAGTGTCCAGGGAGTGTCAGGGGCCTTGTTGCGTGGGTCGTCATCAGCGTGTCCGTCCATTGTTCAGAGAGTGTCCAGGGAGTGTCAGGGGCCTTGTTGCGTGGGTCGTCATCAGAGTGTCAATCCATTGTTCAGAGAGTGTCCAGGGAGTGTCAGGGGCCTTGTTGCCTGGGTCGTCATCAGAGTGTCAATCCATTGTTCAGAGAGTGTCCAGGGAGTGTCAGGGGCCTTGTTGCCTGGGTCGTCATCAGAGTGTCAGTCCATGTTGTGTTTCCATGACTTTTTATATTTTCGTATTCTTTTTCTGTAATATCGTTTCTTTGGTATTTTATTTTCCGTTTCCTGGTGTTGTACAGGCTAGCTGTATCGCCTTATCTTGGTGCTGTATGCTGCTCAGGATGAGTCTCCCTCACCCCAGAGGAGTCAGCAACCCTACCCAACACACAGCGCCAAAGGCCTTACTCTGCTATATTTTTTTCCCCTTTCTTGATGTTGTGTTTATATCACTTCTTTTTTCTCGTGTTTTTTTCTCTAATATTCATTATTCGATTATATTTTTCTTTATGTTCCGTTTCCTGGTGTTGTACAGGCTAGCTGTATCGCCTTGTCTGGTGCTGTATGCTGCTCAGGATGAGTCTCCCTCACCCCAGAGGAGTCAGCAACCCTACCCAACACACAACACCTAAGGCTTTTCTATGCTAGATTTTTTCCCTTTTCTTGATTGTGTGTTTCTATCACTTCTTTATTTTCGTCTTCTTGTTATTGTGATTTTAATTCTTCGCTGTTATTTTCTTTATTTTCCGTTTCCTGGTGTTTTGCAGGCTAGCTTTATTGCCTTATCTTGGTGCTGTATGCTGCTCAGGATGAGTCTCCCTCACCCCAGAGGAGTCAGCAACCCTACCCAACACACAACACCAAAGGCCTTAATGCTTGCCCCAATGATTTGTTTTCACTTTCATGATGTTTTTCTACAACTTCTTTATTATCGTGTTCCTTTTCAGTAATATCCATTCTTCGATGATATTTTTATTTATTTTCCGTTTCCTGGTGTTGTACAGGCTAGCTGCATCGCCTTGTCTTGGTGCTGTATGCTGCTCAGGATGAGTCTCCCTCACCCCAGAGGAGTCAGCAACCCTACCCAACACGCAGCACCAAAGGCCTTAATGCTTGCCTCAATGAGTTGTTTCACTTTCATGATGTTGTGTTTCTATCACTTCTTTATTCTTGTGTTCCTTTTCAGTAATATCCATTCTTCGGTGTTCTTTATCATTATTTTCCGTTTCCTGGTGTTGTGCAGGCTAGCTGTATCGCCTTATCTTGGTGCTGTATGCTGCTCAGGATGAGTCTCCCTCACCCCAGAGGAGTCAGCAACCCTACCCAACACACAACACCTAAGGCCTTAATGCTAGATGCGTGGGTCGTCATCAGAGTGTCAGTCCATTGTTCAGAGAGTGTTCAGGGAGTGTCAGGGGACCTTGTTGCGTGGGTCGTCATCATAGTGTCCATCCATTGTTCAGAGTGTCCAGGGAGTGTCAGGGTGCCTTGTTGCCTGGGTCGTCATCAGTGTCCGTGCCTTCGTGCGTGCTTGCGTGCGTGCGTGCGTGCTTACGTACTTGCGTGAGTTCGTGCGTTTTTTTCGTGCGTGGCTGCGTGCTTGCTTGTGTGAATGTGTGCGTGCGTGCGTCTGTACGTGAGTGTGTGTGCTTGCGTGCGTGTGCATGCGTGGGTACGTGATTGTGTGCGTGCTTGAGTGTGTGAGTGCTTGTGTGCTGCGTGCGTTGGGCGGTCAGTGCCTGCGAGCGTGTGTTCGTCCGTTCCTTCGTGGGTGTGTATACTCGTGTTCGTGCGTGCGAGCGTGTGTTCGTCCGTTCCTTCGTGCGTGTGTATACTCGTGTTCGTGCGTGCGAGCGTGTGTTCATCCGTTCCTTCGTGCGTGTGTATACTCGTGTTCGTGCGTGCGAGCGTGCGCTGGGGATAAGTGCGTGCGAGCGTGTGTTCGTCCGTTCCTTCGTGCGTGTGTACTCGTGTTCGTGCGTGCGAGCGTGTGTTCACCCGTTCCTTCGTGCGTGTGTATTCGTGTTCGTGCGTGCGAGCGTGCGTTGGGGATGGGTGTGTGCGAGCGTGTGTTCGTCCGTTCGTTCTTGCGTGTGTTATTGCGTTCGTGCGTGCGAGCGTGCGTTAGGGGGGTGAGTGCGAGCGAGCGTGCGTTGGGAGTGAGTTTGTGCTGGCGTGCGTTGCGGGGTGAGTGCGTGCGTGCTGCGTGAGCTAGGCGAATAACACGCGATAACTTTTCCTGTCGCAGCAGGAGCAGACCGACATCAGCTTCGGCAACGACCCCGGGAGTTGCTTCAACTCCCTCTGGGAGGCCTTCCTCTCCTCTTTTTGTTCCTTACTGGAGGGAAGCCTCCCTATCCTGTCACGGCAGAGCGTTAGTCCATTAGTCACCTGCCTCATTATCCTCTGTGTGTGTGTGTGTGTGTGTGTGTGTGTGTGTGTGTGTGTGTGTGTGTGTGTGTGTGTGTGTGTGTGTGTGTGTGTGTGTGAGGTTCTGAGGCTCGCCTGGCCTCGGGGATCAGCCACGGGATTTTGATTTCTTGAGATGGAGTCACCCTTCTCCTTTTTCTTACACGGTATAGGGTCGAGATTTACCACATCACCTCGGTTTGCGATATGCCGTTTTAGGGAGCACAGAGTTGACATTGCATAGGGCTGAATCTAGAGCTAGTTGCACCTTTTGTAGTGAAGATCGCTACGGGAGCTGATTGGCTGGATGGAGGGAGGGAGATGTTAGCTACGGGAGCTGATTGGCTTGATGGAGGGAGGGTGTGCTTAGCTACGGGATCTGATTGGCTGGATGGAAGGTCTTATTTATAAAATAATCTTCGCCTCGGCTCGCCTGTTTGAAAAGCCTCTCGTTGAAGTTGCCGGGGTATTAACGGACTGTTTTGTGATCCTAGTGATGGCTGTACACGCCTTCAGCGTCATGAATGGTAGAGTCACCCGTGACAACTTGGCCAAGCTTCTCCTCGGCCTTGGGAATAGTCGTAATGGCAGCTCGATACGTTGAAATAACGGCCCTGTGGGGTAAGAAGTGAGCATTTTTCCCTTCAATAATTGTTTACTCCCACCATCTTAAGTATTACGCGAAATATATGAATTAGAATAATAACACTGGTATTTGTCCCGAGGTTACGGCCGTGACGTCACCGGAGGAAGAGATAATAGAAAGGAAAGGAGAAAAAATGGAGCTGGAAGTGAAAGGAGAGAAGAAGTGGAGGGAAGAAACTGAAAGGGAAGGTGGTAAAGGAAAGTGTAAATGCGAGGAGGAAGAGAAAGAGAGGGAAGGAAAAAAGGGAGCTGTTAGTGGAAGAAAAGAAAGAGAGAAAATATTTGGAAAGTTACGGAAAAATGTGTGATTGGAGGGAGAGAAAAAAGTGTAGGGAAGAGAGAGAGAAAGTGGACGATAGAGAAAGTGAAATGGTGGATAATAAGAGACGCGGGACAAGGGACTGAGGAGAAGAAGAAGGAACGCCAATAATGGAGAGAGGAATAAAAGCTGAGAATGGAGGAAAAGGAAAAGGGAGGAAGAAACCAGGAAAAGGAGAAACTAAGGGGGAAAAAAGAAAGTAAAGGAGGAAAAAGGAAGTAGGAAAGAAAGGGAATAGGGAACTGTGAGGCGAGTATAGAAGGAAGGAAGGAAGGAAGTAAAGAAGTAAGGGAGAGACATAATAAGGAAGTAGGGAGGTGAAGGAAGAAGGAAGTAAGGAATAAAAAAAAGTAGGACTGAAAAAGGAAAATAGCAAGAAGTGATGGAGAGAAGGAGGCGGGGAGGAGGAAAGGGGGGGAAATGGAGGAAAAGGAAGAGAGAAAACATCAAACGGGAAGGAAATGAAGACAAGTGAGGAAGGAAGGAAGGGGGAAAAAAAAAGGTATCTCCAGGGTATCTCTGAGCTAATCTCTCTCTCTCTCTCTCTCTCTCTCTCTCTCTCTCTCTCTCTCTCTCTCTCTCTCTCTCTCTCTCTCTCTCTCTCTCTCTCTCTCTCTCTCTCTCTCTCTCTCTCTCTCTCTCTCTCTCTCTCTCTCTCTCTCTCTCTCCTCCATTCTATCTATTTCACACTCACTAATTGAAAAAAAGGACAAAAGAATAGGAGAAAAAGCTTACTAACTAATCCATCTTTGGGAGCGGGCCAGCCTACCCACGTGCGCACCTACACCTAATCATAAGGGCGGAAAGAAAGGGCAACTACTGGCTGGCAATAAAAATCTCTCAAAAAATATGTTGGCCCAATACTTTTTTCCGATATTGGTTCTGGTGGAGGTGGTGGTGGTGATAGTGTTTGTTCTGCCTCTATAATCACCACCACCATCACCACCACCACCTCTATCGTCAACACTACCTCAACCATCACCACCACTACCAGTGCCATTAATCACCACTACCGACTCCACCACTGCCGACATATCACTACCACGAGCTTCACTACCATCACCATAACTTAATCACCACTACGGTCACCATCATCACTATCACCACCATATTGCTGTTACTACTAAAACCATTACTACTACTACTACTACTACTACTACTACTACTACTACTACTACTACTACTACTACTACTTTACTACTCCTAATAATAATTCTAATACTAATAAAAACACGGAAAAAGTCATTAATTACGCCAAAGTTTTCTTACTGTATTTTTTAGGGGCCGCCTCGCCGAGTTTGGCCGCGCCGAACGAGCCATAAAAATCCATCCAGCGCCGGTGAGTTTTTATTTCGACTGTGTTTTGCATTAGTTTTTTTTTTTTCCATTGATGTGACGAATTGTACCGAGTTAGTTTAGGAGCGAGATAACTTTGTGCGTGTGTGTGCGTATGTGTGTGATTCGAAATGCTCACGGGTAATACACACACACACACACACACACACACACACACACACACACACACACACACACACACACGACAATCACATTCACACTCACTCTCCCCATCCCTCTCTTCACCATTCATTAACCTCATAACATAGCCACACCTTGTAGTCAGTCACCACTCCACTCATCTCCATTCCAGTCATCACCCATCACCACTAACACCGCTACGTAACATCACCACCACTAACACCACCACCAGTCCTCGTCATCACCACCTCCTTCACGCTGTAACCTCACCTCACCTTTCACCCCCTCCTCTTTACCTGTCCGCGCGCACCTGTTGACAATACGCCGCCTGATTTACATTCAAGGAGCCGAGTCCGCCCACAAAATAGGAGCACGATTTTTTTTTTTTACCTTTTTACCTTTTTTCCTGCATGGAGTTTTTTTTCTTTGTTTTTCTTTTTTGTTCTTCTTGTTTTCTTGTATTAGTTGTTCTTCTTCTTCTTCTTTATTATTTTACTCGTTTTCTGGCTTTTATTTCACTATTGATTTTTCTTATTCTATTTTTTTAACTCATTGATTTTGTCTTTTCCTTTTGACATTTTTCCTTATTTCTTCTTGTTTTTTTCTTCTTTACTTGTTTTTTCTCGGTGGTGACGTCATAGGGAAAGGGTGGTGATGATGATGATGATGATGATGATGACAAGGTAGGAAGGAATGGAGGGGTAAAAGAGGAAGGGGAAGGAAAGGGATAGGCAGGAAAGGGGAAAGTAGGAGAGGTAGGTAGATAGGTAAGGAGGATGGGAAGGGAAGGAAAGGGAAAGGAGGAAGAGAAGGGAAGGGGAGAGAAGGGAAGGAGGATGATAAGGAGGAGGTTGATAGGTAGGCAAGGGGAGGGAAGGGGAGGTAGGAAGAGATGATGATGATGAAGATGAGGAAGAGGAAAAGAAAGTGAAAGAAAAAAAAGAGAAGAAACAGAATGAGAAGAAAGAGAGAGGAAAAAAAGAAAGAGAGAAAGAGGAGAAGAAAAGAAAAAAAGAGAAAGAGGAAGAGAAGGAGAAAGAGAGGAGGAGCAGGAAGAGGAGGAGGAGGAGGAGGCAGAACATTAGTAAATAATCAACTGGAAGGACATTTATGAGAGAGAGAGAGAGAGGTGCTCTTAATCAACAACAACTTTTGCAAATTAATGTTTCAAAACTTTTTAGGCCAAACATTTAACGTTTTAGCCCAGTGCAAAACCTGTGTGTGTGTATGTGTGTGTGTGTGTGTGTGTGTGTGTGTGTGTGTGTGTGTGTGTGTGTGTGTGTGTGTGTGTGTGTGTGTCTGTCTTACTGTCTGTCTGTCTGTCTGTCTGTCTTCCTGTCTGTCTGTCTGTTTGTCTGTATGTATGTATGTATGTATGTATGTATGTAGGTTAGTCATTCTATTTTTCCATCTTTTTGTGTGTTTGTATGTGTTTTTATGCATTTTGTCCTTGTGTCTGTTTTTCTGTGTCTGTCTGTCTCTTAGTTTGTCTATTTGTTTATATTTCTGTTAGCGTTTTTGTATCATTTGCTCTGTCCGTTTTTCTGTTAATCTGTCTGTTTGTTGGTCACTGCCTGTCTGTCTATCTGTCTGTGTATCTGTCTGTCTGTCTGTGTGTCTGTATACAAGCATCCATGAACACGTATTGCACTCACTCACAAACATTCATTCATGCATACATAAATATTCGTGTGTAATAACCTTCATGTGTTTATTGATTTATCTATCCATATCTATCTATCAGTCTGGCTCAATCTGTTTATCAAGCTATACTTTTTTTATTGAATTTATGGATAGATTAGCCTGTTAATTTTCGTTTATTTATCTATCTAGTTATCTTTTATTAACCTTTATCCTTTTTATATTCGTTTATTTGACTCTCTATTTATATACTTTTCCAATAACCTTTTTATCTACCTTCATTTATTTTTCATGCAGTTCATTTTTCATTCACTTAAGTTTTCATTCACTTCATTTTCCATTCATTTTTTTATTTTTTTTTCATTCATTTTTTTCATTTTCATTAATTGTTTTTATTTTTCATGCACTTCATTTCACATTTTTTTTCATTTCATTCATTTTTTTCATTTTTCATTCATTTTTCACTCACTTTATTTTCATTTCTTTTTTATATTTTTCATTCATTTTTTTTCATTTTTCATTCAGTTCGTTTTTCACATTTTTAATTTTTCATCTAGTCCATTATTCATTCACTACATTTTTCATTTTTTTTCATTCAGTTCACTTCGTTTTTCATTTTTCATTTCTTTCTTTTTCATTTTTTCCCATTCATTTTTCATTTTTCATTCAGTTCACACCTGTAATCTACGTGTTCTCTTATCTGTTTACATTCATCTAGTTATCTATCTATTTGTGTAATCCTTATCAGCTTTTCTATTCATCTATCCAACTATCTATCTACCTATACACCTCTTCAGTCACGTATCTATCTGCTCATTCTACTCTTTTATCATCATTCTAGTTCATTCTCATTTTACTATTCATTTTTACAATCCAAATCCCTCTATGTATCTTTTTCCTCTCCTGCTTCACTCCTTCTACCTCATATTCCACTATCCAAATCTCGTTATTTATTTTCTCTTCATCCTCCTAGTTTATCTTTGTGCTGCCCAAATCTCTTTTTCTATCATTCTCTTCATTTTCTTCCTTTTTCTCCTACTCATTCTAACATTCAAATCTTTTATCTATCTTTTTCTTTACCTTTTTCCTTCTTTCTACTTTTCATCAACTATCTTACATATCTCTTTCTCTATTAACTTTCTCTCTACTATTTTACCTTTCCAATACCAGTTTCTTCATCTACCTACATACCTACCTTTCCACCCAATCTTCACCTTTCTTATACAAGGGAGAAGGAGAACGCGAATCACTTGTCATTTTACCCTCCAAATCTCTAATCTACCATTCATTTCCCTTCTTCCTTACCTACCTACGTACAGTCGGCTATAGAGACTAATGTCACACTGTCCAGTAAGTTTCGTTCAGAAACTGACATCTGGCAGCCCCTCCACGCGACATGAAAATTATTATATCCTATCGAAATCGTACTGTTGTGGTGATCGGTGGTCACAGGTGCACTCTACATAATTTTAAGATAGATATTTATCAAAAGTGCCCGTCGCTAACGCTTAATAAAAAAAAATTATTTAGCCTGTCGCTACATTTTGACACGAGTTTTTAGTTTCGGTCAAATTTAGTCAAGAGCAATTCTAAGTTGTTTATCAAACTATGATACATTTAAAAATATACTGCACTTATTAAGGGAGATTGTTATGCCTATTAACTTAAAAAATAAATCCCTGACAGCCAAGATCTTGTATTTTATTAAAAAAAAATATATACGTAATAATAGGCTATAAACGTTCACATGCAGGCGTCCTCGACCGCGGGCTTTTCCGCGCTCGCGCGCGCCCACACCCACACCCACACACACACACACACACACACACACACACACACACACACACACACACACACACACATACACGTATTTATACTTAGATATTACGTAATCTTCACGGATAAATGATTTCAGATTTTTGATGATCTGAATTGTCTTTGAGGCTTTATAGTGACGGGAATTTAGGCTGCGAGTTAAACAGACCCTCAAGCCTATTTGCTGTATTTGATGGTAAGGAGCATTAGTCACTGCCTGCCTCTGTGAAGGACAGCATTGCACGCGGTATTTTCAAAGTTTAATAAGAAAAAGTGTTTCAGACTGTTCGTGATGTTTTACCTCGTCATCATCATCATCATCATGTAGAAGACATTCATTATCGCATTTCTAAATTGAATTCATGTAATCTGGTATATATCTAACTACATTATATTATAATATAATATAATATTATACAATAATATAATTTCACGGTCACACACACACGGTACACACTGTTGTGCTGGAAGCCTCCCCCGGCGACCATAGGCCTCTAGAAGGCTCCCGGAGAAACGAGCAAAGGGGCGGAGAGCAAGGCGAGCCGTCCGCGCCCCACGGGGCGCGGCCAGGCGCCAGGCGGGAAGTATTGCCAACTTGCATATATTTTTGCTACATTTTCTTGTATGATCTGAAATATACTGTAATATTCTAGACTGTACTGTTCTGGATATATATAGGAGAAGAGGGCGAGAGAGAGTCCAGTCCCAGTGATAGTAAGCTAGTGGTAAGTGAAGAGTCAGAGTGAAGTGTACTACTAAGGAAGAACATTAAACTACAGAAACTGTGGAAAGTGTTTACATATCTCCCTCCCACGGAGTCTCCTGACGGCGACACGGAACCCAAGTAACACGTCCGGCATAACACTGGTGTCAGGAGTGTAGGCATTTGTTTTTCGCCATGGAGACTCGTTCCCAAGCTGCCCAGAGGGACGACATGTTGACTGAACTTTTGGAAGCCTTGAGACTACAGGGGGAGAAACAAGAAAGAGCACTCCAAGAACTCAAGGAACAACAAGAAAAAGCACACCAAGAACTCAAAGAACAACAAGAAAGAGCACAGCAACAACAAGAAGGAACACTCCAAGAACTCAAAGAACAACAAGAAAGAGCACAGCAACAACAAGAAGGAACACTCCAAGAACTCAAAGAACAGCTAGAAGATCGCTTCACGGGATTACAGCTACAGCTAAAAGCAGTACAAGATGGAAGTGAATCAGTGCGAAGAGAAATGACTGATGTGACCACGAACTTGGGACAACGCCTGATAGAAGTGGAGAAAGAACACACAAATCTTCAACAAGAGATGGAGGTGGTACGGGAGACGACACATAAAGAAATATTAGAAGTAAGTGACAGCGTGAAGGCCCTTGAAGACTGCTTGGCTGGAAACGGACAGCCAGTGCCTGCTAGTTGTACCCAAGATGCTTCTCCTACGCAAGTCCGGGGTAGTTTGAGCCCTGTTTCGCCTGAGTTTATCTCCGCAAGAAGTTCCGCCAGCCCCATGAGTCTGCTGGGTTCGCCTGTTAGAAAGAAGCCTCAAGAGTTTGATGGCAAGGTCTCCTGGGAGGCTTACCACGCTCAGTTTGAGCTGTTGGCAGCTCGGAACGGATGGGATGACCAAGAGTGCGCGGTACAGCTGGCCACTAGCCTGAAAGGGGCGGCGCTGGAGGTCCTTGCTCAGCTCGACAATGCGACAAAGGGCAGCTACAGCGGGCTGGCACAGGCGCTGGAGCAACGATATGGGACCAAGCACCAGAACGAGCTCTTCAGGGTTAGGTTCAGAACCCGCAACAGGAGGCGCGGCGAGTCTCTCCAGGAACTCGCTCAGGACCTTGAGAGCATGGCGCACAAGGCATACCCAGGTGCCACCCCTGACCTGCTGATGGTTTTGCTGCGTGATCAATTCATCGATGCCCTGGACAGCCCTCAGCTGAAGATACAAGTGAACCAAGCTAAGCCAACATCAATGCAGGAAGCTCTGGCACGTGCCATGGAGTTTGAGTCCTTTGTTAGGTCTAGCTTATCAAGCTTCAGGGACGACTCGACTTCTGGCTTTAGGGCACGAAAGGGCGCTGTCAGCGACACAGACAGGTTCAAGGAACGTGCTGG
The DNA here is from genome assembly GCF_024679095.1 of Eriocheir sinensis. Taxonomy (NCBI): domain Eukaryota; kingdom Metazoa; phylum Arthropoda; class Malacostraca; order Decapoda; family Varunidae; genus Eriocheir; species Eriocheir sinensis. The sequence goes on along the minus strand of NW_026111621.1, from coordinate 647,861 downwards.
TACTGCGAGAAGGTTGGGCACAAGGAGAACGAATGCTATAAGAGGAAGAAGGAATATGAAGGTGCCGCTAAGAAGAAGCCCAGGAAGGACCCAAGTGCTGGACCTGTGGAGAAAAGGGGCACTGGAAGAATGAGTGTCGGAAAAAAGTGCCACAAAGAGGGAACACCACTACGTAAACTAAGAAGGACTGGTTCACGGGGCAACGACCAGTCTGTCCTGTACATGCCCCGAAGATATCAGTGTGCAGGAGAACCACCATGACAAGCTGCCAAGTGGAGGGCAAGGTTGACGGAGTGTTGTGGCCTGTGGTCGTCGACACAGGCTCGGAACGCACATTGGTGCGGCCTGACGTGGTGAGTCATCGTCGGCTTCCTAAGACGCCGCATCGACTGTGCGGAGTCACAGGACACTACGCAGAGCTCAGAGGCCCAGTGGACGTGAAGTTTGAGCTCGGAGGAAAGGAAGAGTTCCTCTCTGTGTACGTGGCCGACATGGATGACCCCTGCATCCTAGGTATGGATTATCTTGTCTCCCACAGGTGCGAGCTGGACTTCCGCGCTAAGCAGCTGACTGTAGGAGGAAGGAGGGTGCCACTGACGACTGTGAACAAGGAAGACCTGCCAGTGACGGTCAAGCGCACCACCATTATTCCTCCGAGGTCGGAGATGCTGTTACCCTGTCAAATTACGGGTGCCCCCCCGGCTAGCCTGTGTGTGGTAGAAAGTGGAAGTCGATGCCCGGTAGAAAACGGGGTGATTGTAGGAAGTACTTTGGTAGACCCTGCTGCAGCGGAAGTGCCTGTCGTCGTGGCCAATGTCTCCTTCAGCCCAAAGAAAATAAAACAAGGGACCATGGTGGGATTGTGCCAAGAGATCGACCAGAAACCAAGAACCTGTGTCTGCAGGAGAACCCTGAAGAAGCCCCAGGAGGAGCTGCCTGACTACCTGCGCGATCTGTTTGACAGGAGCTCCAAGTGTCTAGAGGAACCCCAAGTGGAACAGCTCAGGGAGCTTCTCGTGAGAAATACAGATGTGTTTTCCACAGGAGACCTGGACTTGGGGTGTACGGACCTGGTAGAGCACCACATCGACACAGGTAGCCACCGCCCAGTGAAGCAAGCTCCTCGAAGGATGGCACCAGCCCGTCGCAAGGAGATGGATAAGGTAATGGATGATCTCCGGCAACAGGGGTTAATCGAGCGGTCCAGCAGCCCGTGGGCGTCTGCTGTAGTGCTCGTCAGGAAAAAGGACGGTTCCCTCAGGTGCTGCGTGGACTACCGAGCCCTTAACGATCTCACCATCAAGGATTCATACCCACTCCCACGGATCGACGACACGCTCGACGCCTTGGTGGGCTCCAAGTGGTTTTCAACACTGGATATGAAGTCTGGGTATCACCAAGTCAAAATGGCGGAGCAGGACAAAGAGAAAACAGCCTTCTCCTACGGTCAAGGCCTGTGGCAGTTTAAGGTCATGCCCTTTGGCCTGTGCAACGCGCCGGCCACGTTCGAGCGGCTGATGGAGAGGGTGCTGGAGGACTTCACTGGAAGACGGCACTCATCTACCTCGACGACGTGATTGTCTTTGGCCAGACCTTCGAGCAGGAGATGAAACGGCTATCAGAGGTTTTCGCCCGGTTTAGAGCTGCACACCTTAAGCTCAGCCCGAAGAAATGCTGTCTGTTCCAAAGGAGGTCCAATACTTGGGACACATCGTGAGCGAGGCTGGAGTACGCACTGATCCTGAGAAGGTGGCTGCGGTAAGGGACTGGCCGACACCCACCAACGTGAAGGAGCTGCGGAGCTTCCTCGGGTTGTGCTCATACTACCGCAGGTTTGTGAAAGGCTTCGCTACGATTGCTGCACCACTGCACCTCCTGACGAAGAAGGGGCGCAAGTTTGAGTGGACAGCGGAAACTCAGGTTGCCTTTGAGAAGCTCAAGGAGGCCCTCATCAGCTCGCCCGTACTCACCTACCCAGACCCCTCTAAGCCTTTTATACTGGATTGTGATGCCAGTGATGAGGGGATTGGTGGAGTGCTGTCCCAGGCATGTGCCGACATGGAACGGGTTGTGGCCTACTTCAGCAAAGCTCACTCCAGCCGAGAAAAACTATTGCGTGACCGGAAAGAACTCCTGGCAGTAGTCAAGAGCCTTGACTTTTCCATGCTTACCTGTACGGTGCAACTTTCACCATCCGCACGGATCACGCTGCATTGCGGTGGCTGAAGTCACTGAAAAACCCTGAGGGCCAGCTTGCTCGCTGGATAGGTAAACTAGAGCAGCATCACTACACTATTGTGCACCGATCTGGACTAACACACGGTAACGCGGACAGCTTGAGCCGGCGCCCATGCCTACCGGAGTGTCAACATTGCCTCCAGAGGGAAAGCGTCCAGAATATGTGCCGCCGCACTACAGTGGAACAGACAGCGGAGGTGCCATGGGAAGACTTGGGAAAACTGCAGCGGGAGGACCGAGATCTGAGACCAATTATGGAGTGGCTGAGTCAGTCGTCAACGCGACCTGGGTGGGAAGTAATCTCGAGAAAGCCCTACCACCAAGCAGTCCTGGACTCTGTGGGACTCTCTGAGGTTAGACGACGGGGTGTTGCAGCGACGCTGGGTCTCTCATGATGGTCTTGACCACTACTGGTCCACGGTGTTACCTGTGAAGTCCCGGGAAGGCGTCTTGAAAGAAATGCATGACAGCATCACCAGCGGACACCTTGGGGTAAAGAAGACACTGAGTCGCCTGCGCCAAAGGTTCTACTGGGTTGGCATGAGGAAGGACGTGGAAGAATGGTGTCACGCGTGTGAGGTGTGCTGTGCAAAGAAGGGCCCCAGAAGCGTCAGCGTGCCCCACTGATACTATAACAGGTTGGAGGCACAATGTTACGTGTGGCAGTGGATATAGCAGGACCCTTGCCTCTGACGACGAACGGAAATAGGTACATCTGCGTCACAATGGATTACTTCACCAAGTGGCCGGAAGCCTACGCCATCCCTGACCAGGAAGCCACTACCATCGCCAAGGTTTTGGTGGAGGAGTTCTTCTGTCGCTTCGGTGTGCCTAACGAGCTCCATTCCGACCAGGGAAGGAATTTTGAGTCAACAGTCCTTGCTGAGTGCTGCAAGCTTCTGGGTATCAAGAAGACCGGACCACCCTCTGCACCCACAGTCAGATGGAATGGTGGAGAGGTTTAATTGGACGTTGGGCCAGGAGTTGGCCAAGCAGTGCAACAATGATCAGTCTTCATGGGATCAGAAGCTGCCTGCGCTTCTCATGGCCTACAGGTCTGCCGCCCACGAGACTACAGGGTATTCACCGGCAAAGCTGATGTTTGGACGTGAGCTGCGATTGCCGGTGGACCTACTGACAGGAAGGCCTCCTGGGGAAAGCCTTCCAAGGGACGCCTCCAGTTTTGCCCGTCAACTAGAGGAACGGCTGGAAGAGGTGCACCATCAAGTCCGAGGTGCCTTGAAGTTCTCCGGGGAGGCCATGAAGCGCGGTTACAATATGAGGGCAAGCCACGTTGACTTCAAGGAAGGAGACCGAGTCTGGCTTTACAACCCGCAGAGGAAGAAAGGACAGTCTCCGAAGTTACAGAGCCCCTGGGAAGGCCCTTACACTGTGCTAGAACGCCTCTCCGACGTGACTTACCGAATCCGGAGAATGGAAAAGACCAAGCCGAAAGTTGTCCACGTCAACCGCCTATGGAGGTACCACGGTCCGGGAAACTACACCTGGAACAACTACAGACACCCAGCAGCCGACGAAAACGCAAGGGACGTCCAGGACCGAGAGGAGGTCGACGACGACGTAGGCCTCCTGGCCCTTTCAGCCGAGGAGATAACCTCCGGCTTCGGCAGATGTTCAGGGACACCCCAAGAAGCGGACGACGACGAGGCGCACCAGGAGACAGACGCGCAGGAGGCAACGAACAGACGACAGAGACAACGCAGGCGTCCACAGCGATACGACGATTATTATGTTTTTGATTAATTCTCTTATGTTTGTACATAGTTAAGTGTGTGATCGGGACGATCACAATTAGGGGGGGGGGATAGTGTTGTGCTGGAAGCCTCCCCCGGCGACCATAGGCCTCTAGAAGGCTCCCGGAGAAACGAGCAAAGGGGCGGAGAGCAAGGCGAGCCGTCCGCCCCCCAACGGGCGCGGCCCGGCGCCAGGCGGGAAGTATTGCCAACTTGCATATATTTTTGCTACATTTTCTTGTATGATCTGAAATATACTGTAATATTCTAGACTGTACTGTTCTGGATATATATAGGAGAAGAGGGCGAGAGAGAGTCCAGTCCCAGTGATAGTAAGCTAGTGGTAAGTGAAGAGTCAGAGTGAAGTGTACTACTAAGGAAGAACATTAAACTACAGAAACTGTGGAAAGTGTTTACATATCTCCCTCCCACGGAGTCTCCTGACGGCGACACGGAACCCAAGTAACACGTCCGGCATAACAACACTAATACGCGTCACTAACATCACCAGTGAATGCACCACCGTGGTATAGTTGCCAGGTACCGCCACCAGGCTAAACATTCTCAAAACCGTGACACTACTCTCTATTGTCGACTGTACCTACCTTTCCTTCCATTCAGTTCTCTCCATCTTTCTTGAACGAGGGATGCGTGGATGAGGAGGAAGGTGAATAGATACGTAGATAAGAGATAGATAAGAGATTTGGATAGGAAAATGAGGTAAGATTATTTTGGGCCCGGGAAATTTCTACTGCCTGAACCTTCCTACCCTTTGGAGGAGAAGGCAAAGGGTAGGAAGGTTCAGGCAGTAGAAATTTCCCGGGCCCAAAATAATCTTACCACATTTTCCTATCCAAATATCTTAGTCTATTTGCCACATAGGTGGACCCATGAATGGTCTCTAGTATAAGGTTTTTTTGTGGATTCACCTGCCTTAGGGTTCCCTGAAGCAATCTGGTTGGGTTGTCGCAATGACTACTTTGGGGAAAATTTTTTATATGCAAATTAGCAACGCCATTACCGAAAAATCGATTTTCCTCAATATTTTTAAAAGTATACATACTAGGATCATGAAAGTTGTGTCTAACCCAAGGTTTTTATGGTCAAGGAATCAGTTAAAGCCTTTTTGAACCTTCTCTGGTGAATATTTATTTCACCTCATACAAACTAAGTGTGTGCAATTACCAAATTTATAAATTTCCTTCACAAATTGAACATACGTAAAAGCACCAAACTAAAACGTGCTTTAGTCTTAAAAAAAACTTAAGAAAACTTTGTATCAAGCAATGAACGATTTGTCCCAGCGAATTATAAACCTCTAACTTGTCTTTGCCTACACGAACTCCTCGTCCGATGAGTCATTATCGTCTTCCTCAACACTTTGGTCTGATGCTACCGAGTAGGGATTGTGACAATCTTCACCAGACACGCATACACAATATACGGTGCAAGACACATTATTTTTGTGGCAGCTACATGCCTCGGTGCTGCATGCCTTGCCCTCAGTTCTGCATCCACAACTGATGACATCAAGTAGATCTCTAGGTGCTGGAGGACCCGTGTCATATCTAGGTGATGGAATTCCATCCTTCATCTCCCATCCAAACTCTGTGATGTCTACATGTGGAGGACCTTGTTGGTCAGCCGCCTTCCATAACAACATCTGAAGATGTGCCCTCTGTACATGGAGAAGCAAGTTTTTCTCTGTTGGAGGTAACGCCATGATGCGCAACGGCTTTCCTTTCTTGGAATACATTTGGTACCGGGCCTGGCTCATAGAGGTTCCTGGTGGTTGATCATACATGGCACAGAAGAATCGTTGGCCTGTTTGTAGTAGTTCGCCACGTGTGGCAGTTGCTTCACCCAGAACTTGGAATAGTTCAGGAAAGTCCCCGGCTTTCAGAGCATTCAGAGCACTGACTTTTCCTTTGTTGAATGGGTACGATACAGTATCGCATCCACTCAGTGCGTGCATTCCGAGTAGCTGCAAACATTTGGATCCCAGCTGCATACATGTTGCGTTGATGTCTATCACGACTCCATTCCAGCGTTCCATCTGGACACAGCATCTGAAGTGTAGCTGCATTTTCCAGACCCAGAAGACCATCAGCACAAATAGATCAGTGTCGTCACTGAGGATGCGGATCACTCTTTTGCCAAACTCGGCAGCTTGTAGTAGGTATGCAATTATAGTCACGTCTGCCTCATCATGAGCGAACCCACCATCGTCTCGACTTTCGACAGACATGTTTGCACCCATGATGCAGGTTGACAGCACCTGTGACAACTCCCATTTGTTGTGTTTGTTCTTGAGAACAGCCTCTCGGTTCGGTAGCGGACTTTTAAGTGTCAGTTTGTAGTCAGTGGAACCCTCTCCAGCACGTCGCTTTCTCTCATAATCCTTGGCTGAAACATCGTCGTATTTGTCGAACACTAAGACTTTTTCAACGATAGCAGGATAGCGGGATAGCCAGCTCTTCATGTTGTCGAAAAGAACAGAGCAGTCCCCTTTATGTGGCCAGACAACATGATAGAGCAACTGTTGTGCGTCTACTATGACGATATCTGGATTTGGAGCAGCGGCAATTTGTACACAAAGACGATTTGCTAGAACAGATTTGTTGCCTTTTCGCAAGCAGCCGTATTCATCCATAAGCGATGAGGGGAGCTTGCACAGTTCATATTGGAATATGGAAGCTAGTTGAAACTGTCGCTGTTGTCCGACCGTCAATAGGCGGAGAAATATTGCTTCCAAATCAAAGACGGTCTTGCTGCCAACTTTCATGCCTCGCTTCAAGTGTTCCATAGTCTTCACTTGGTTGTTGATCTTATCATGAAAGCCAGAGGGTAGAGAGTTGCGGAAATAGCTGGCCATCTTCTCTCCAGTTACCAACGCGTCCTGGACGTTTTCACCTTCTTCTTTGTGTTTGACCTGTGTTGACGAGTCAACCGGATGCTCTTGATATATGTGTTCCATGGCACCCGAAAGATAGACCGATATTGGGAATGAGTCAATCCATTCCATGACCAGCTCAGGGGAGAGTGTCATACCTTTCAAACCTCCCTTTCCTGTCTTGATGGCGGTCTGCTCACCAAACTGGTCACTTGATACCGAGTTCCAACACCCCTCGCTGTGTCTGCAGACATGGGCCCCAGCCAGAAGGTCGACCTTGGCTGTCTCCGGCAGAAGGTGGCGCATCTCCAACACGTGCCATGAAATATATCGAGCATAATGAAAATGTCCAGCGGCGAAGAAGTACGGTATCATCCGCTCCAAACACAGCTGTTGAAAAAGCCAATTGCCTTCTCTTTCTGCACGGACGAATTGGTGAACCAAGAGTGTGGGTTTTACGAAGTTGTCCACCCAGTGGCGGCCTGTCGGGTGTTTCCGTGCCTCTTCCAAATAGTCTGAAATTTCATCGAAAGTTCTGGTAGCATCTTTCAGAAAATCCTGCAGTAACACAGCTGACACCATTCGAAATGCCCTCATGGCTCGCACCCATGCCTTCCCGTTAATGATCCCTGTCAAGCCGCCAAATGCCGATCCAATCAGTTCTTCGAGACCTGAGCCTTTCATCAAGGTTCCAATGCTCCCCAAAAAGGACATGACGATATGCATTGCCCCTGGACGAAGGATTACGTCGTTGAACCTTTCTGGCTCCCACCACTTGATCTGCTGTCCCACCATATACAGCTGCATGTCAATGGACAAATTAGCATGATTCATGCCCAACTCACTCAACGACTTCTTCATATAGAGAATTGACGTCAGGACTGTGTCTGGGTGAGCAGGTGGGGAGTCGATCAGAGGGCCAAAAAGGAAGACATTTGCAGGCTTACTTGACGGTGGAACTTCCTCTCTTGAAAGTTTATTGTTGAACCCGTGCCATTCTACACTTTCAGTGGAGGAGATTGAGTTCAGCCACTGGGTGTCCTTGAACTCAGATGCTGCAAGACTCTTGGATCTGATGCACACATCTGCAAATGGGATTCCTGATGTCATCGGGACAGCTGGGGGATTGACCTTCTTTGGTCCCGTGTAGCGTTGCAGTAAAATGGATCGACTCTCGCTGACTCTAAGGGATCGTGCAGCTGTCTTCATGAGGCGCGGAATTACAAGATTCATCACCCCAGTTTGAGCGCCGCCTGTCTCTAAAATTCCACTTGGGTGCTGCTGGAACTCGTGCGCCATGACATGAGTCTCACGACGCCCGTTTGGGGTTGAAATAAGTAGATCCAAATTGTCAAACCACCCAAATATGGGACCCACAGTGCGGAACAATCCCATGGCCTGGTGCAAAACACTGCTACTGTCGCCCACAAATTTCGCAGCTGATTTCCGGAAGCGCAGGACCTCGTCATAACTAACTGTGAAGCCATGTTCATGTAGGAGTTTGATCAACTCTGAGCTCCCATGGCGATGATGCAATTTCACTGCCAAACCCAAGGTTGTCTGGTTTCTGGTGCCTGTGATGTGACTTTGAACAGCCTGTGTTAAACTGAGTGACCTTTTGCTAACCTGTCCATGCGAAACCAATTCTGATATCAACTTGAGTAGTGTGCTGCTTGTTTGTTTGAGAATGTTGCTGTGTGTGAACTCTCCGAGGTCGTAGTTTGCACTGCTGACTTGGACGGACCGTGCCTCTCGCCTGACCTGCCTTACAATAGAGTCCACACTGTCCTCATCTATACAGTCTACTGCGACCAATTTCAAGGATTTGCCAACAAGATGCCTGAATCCGACCACCGTGGCACATCCCTCCATGTGTACAACAACAATGTCATTTCCTAGGTAGGTCGTGAGATTTGTGAACATCTGCTGGCAAGTAAGGTGGCCGCCAAAACCAGAGTACATTTCGTACAATTCAACAGTGGTCCATGTGGAGAGATGTTGATTGACATACATGTGATCGATCACTAACCTAAGTGCAGCGTCACTGGGTGCATCGGGGCTAGACGACAAATCAGTATATTTGGGAATAACGATGAACTCATCATAACACTTCTTGTGGTATTGTGCGTCGGCAGCAGGCAAATCTGTGAGAGCACCATTGATACGGATTTCAACTTTTCTGCCCCATTCGTCGTTCCGTTGATCGCATATGTCCAAAAGAGTGTCTTTGAAAGACGGACGGCCAGGGCGGTCAGTGGTTTCACATTGGATGACACGCTCCCACCTGTCAGGGTGTCTGGGGTCCTTGGGGACACAACGATCACCGCAAATCAGACAGTGTTCTCTGAATCGGAATGATTCTAGTTGAGACCTCCTCCTCTTTCGTGGTACACCCTCGAGAAACGTGCATTTGTCCTTTCTGTTTCTAGCCACCGTCCTTGCAACGTTCTGCTTGGATGTGTATGCGCAGTAACACGATTTGTGACAAAATATAGATGCAGACTCCCCTTGTGAGTCAAGAATGCTTTTTAACTTGGCCTGCAAGTCACTGTCATTTCTCTCCTGACTGCGCTTGATCAGCGTGTTGAGGCCTTGATGCTTGAACACCTGAACAGGTCCACTTCCATGGCACGACGGTATAGAACAAAATTCAGCAGCCATCATATCCTGAAAAGACACCAATTTCAGAAGTTAGTTAAATTATTCAATATAGCAAAGACACAATTGAGTCAAATAGTGTACATAATGAAATAAATATTCACCAGAGAAGGTTCAAAAAGGCTTTAACTGATTCCTTGACCATAAAAACCTTGGGTTAGACACAACTTTCATGATCCTAGTATGTATACTTTTAAAAATATTGAGGAAAATCGATTTTTCGGTAATGGCGTTGCTAATTTGCATATAAATTTTTTTCCCCAAAGTAGTCATTGGGACAACCCAACCAGATTGCTTCAGGGAACCCTAAGGCAGGTGAATCCACAAAAAAACCTTATACTAGAGACCATTCATGGGTCCACCATTGAAACCATAGGACGGACAAATGGACTATCTTATCTATCTCTTATCTACGTATCTATTCACCTTCCTCCTCATCCACGCATCTTACCATCTGGCTCTCCACCTTTCTCAAACAAGGGAGGATGAGGAAGAGGAGGCAAGGAGGAGGAGGAGGTGGAGGCAAGGAGTAGGAAGGGAAGGGTTAGTGGGAGGAATTTATCACCCCCAACATAATCAGACTTCATTCTACATTCCAAATCTCTTATCTGCCTCTCTCTTTACCCTCTTCCTCGCTTCCTCATCTACGCACCTACCTTTCCACCCAATCTTCTCCACCTTTCTTAATCGAGGAAGGAAGAGGAGGAGGAGGAGGAGGCAAAGGAGTAAAAAGTGAGGGGTTAGAGGAATTTCCCAGCGCCACATAATCACAGCTAGTCACTCGCCACCTGTTATTGCAATTACTTTCGTCCGGAGCCAAGAAACTCATTTAAACTTGAGGTGACGTGGCGCGACCCCTCCTGGCCTGGCTTTTTCACCGTGCCAGGAGTGAGGGAGAGGGAGGGGGAGGGAGGGAGAGGGGGAGGGAGAGAGGGTGAGGGAGGGGAGAGAGTGGGGGAGGGAGGGGGAAGAGGGAGAGAGAATGAAAGAGGAAAAAGAGAACAAAAGAGAATGAAAGAGAACAAGAGAGAACGAAAAAAAGAAAACGAAAAAGGAAAATTGAAAAAGAAAACTTAGAAAAGAAAACTGAAAAAAGAAAACTGAAAAGAACGAGAAAAGAACGAAAAAGAGAACGAGAAAAAGAGAACGAGAAAAAGAACGAAAAAAGAACGAGAAAGAGAGAGAGAGAGAGAGAGAGAGAGAGAGAGAGAGAGAGAGAGAGAGAGAGAGAGAGAGAGAGAGAGAGAGAGAGAGAGAGAGAGAGAGAGAGAGAGAGAGAGAGAGAGAGAGAGAGAGAGAGAGAGAGAGAGAGAGAGAGAGAGAGAGAGAGAGAGAGAGAGAGAGAGAGAGAGAGAGAGACAAAGAAAGAACAAGCAGGGAAGGAAGGAAGGAAGACGAAACAAAAGAGGAGAGGAAAGGAAGGGAAATAAGAAGAGGAGGAGAAATAAAAGGAGAGAAAACGATGTGAAGGAGAGGAAAAGGAAAGAAAAGTAAACGAAATAAGAGGAGGAAAAAAAAAAAGGAGAGGAAACGAAATGAAAGAGAAGAAAAGGAAGGGAAAGGAAAGGAAAAAAGAGAAGGAAGAGAAAGAAAAGGAGAGAAAACGAAGTGAAGGAGAGGAAGAGAAAGAAAAGGAGAGAAAACGAAGTGAAGGAGAGGAAAAGGGAAGAAAAGTAAAGGAAATAAGAGGAGGAAAAGAAAGAAAAGGAGAGGAAACGAAATGAAAGAGAAGAAAAGGAAGGGAAAGGAAAGGAAAAAAGAGAAAGAAGAGAAAGAAAAGGAGAAAAAACGAAGTGAAGGAGAGGAAAAGGAAGGGAAAGGAAAGGAAATAAGAGAAGGAAGAGAAAGGAAAGGAGAGGAAACGTAGTGGAAGAGAATAAAAGGAAAGGAAAGGAAATAATAAAAAAAAACATGCAAACAGAAGAAGAGAAAATGAGAGAAAGAGGAGAGGAAAGGAGGAAGGGAAGTGAGGCATGAGGAAAAAATGATAAAAAAGAAATAGAAAAGGAAGAAAGACGAGAAGGAGAAACGGAAGACGAAATGAAATGAAGGAGGAAAGACATAGAAGACAGTAAAGAGAGGAAGAAGAGAAAGAGGAAAAGAAAACCAAGGAAAACAAAGGAGAAGGAAAGGAAAAGAAGGGAAAGTAGAGGGAGGGCAAGAGTAGAAACGAGAGAAAAGGAAAGAAAAGAAGAGAAAATGAGCGATATAATAAACAATAAATGAAGTAAGGAGAAGCTGAGAAAAAGAGGAAGAAAGGAAGATAAGAGGAGGAAAGGAAAGGAAAGTAGAGGAAAGGAAAGAGTAGAAACGAGAGAAAAGGAAAGAAAAGGAGAGAAAATGAACGATATAAAAACCAATAAATGAAGTAAGGAGAAGTGGAGAAAAAGAGAAAGAGAGGAAGAAAAGAGGAGGAAAGGAAAGGAAAGTAGAGGAATTAAAGAGTAGAAACGAGAGAAAAGGAAAGAAAAATAAAAGAAAAGCAACGATATAATAAACAATAAATGAAGAAAGGAGTAGAGGAGAGAAAGAAAAAAAGAGGAAGATAAGAGGAGGAAAGGAAAGGAAAGTAGAGGAAAGGAAAGAGTTGAAACGATAGAAAAGGAATGGAAAGGAAAGTAAGGAAGGATATAATAAACAACAAATGAAGTAAGGATAAAAGGAGAGGAGGAGGAGGAAGAGAGGAAGATATGAGGAGGAGAGAAAAGGATGAAGAGGAAGGGAGGGGAAGTGAGGAGCGAGGGAGGATTAGATACCGTAGGAGAGGATTATGGATGTAAGTGGCGACATCTCGTGAGAACGGTACAGCTGGCGCCCGGGGGGGGGGGGGGATCAGATGGCTCCAAAACGTTGCTTTTCTACTCTAGTTAATATTAAGTTCAAGGAAGTGACGGTCGAGCTTGTTTTTAAAGGAGTCAATCGTGTTACACTGGACCACTGATGGTGGGAGCTTATTCCATTCTCGCACTACAACGTTGGTGAAGAAAAATTTGTTGCAGTCTGAATTTACTTGTCTTCATTTGAGTTTTGTGCCATTGTTCCTCGTTCGCAAAGTGTCATCGATCATAAACAATTTTGTTATGTCCACATTCGTGAAACCATTAAGTATTTTAAAACATTCGATCAGTTTTCCTCGGAGGCGACGTTTCTCAAAAGAGAACATGTTAAGGGTGGAAAGCCTTTCTTCGTAGGATTTGTTGCGCAAGGAAGGGATCATTTTTGTTGCTCGACGCTGGGCACCTTCTAGTTTAGCAATGTCCTTTGCATGGTGGGGAGACCAAAACTGTACCGCATATTCCAAGTGGGGTCTGACTAAACTATTGTAGAGCGGAAGTATTACATCTTTATTTTTGAATAAAAAAGTTTCTTTTAATGAAGCCCAACATTATGTTCGCTTTATTTGCTGCATCGATGCATTGAGAATTTGAGGTTTGACGCGATTTTAATCCCCAGGTCCTTAACGCATTGAACGCTTGTGAGTTTAACGCCGCGTGTTTCGTAATCGAACTTCTTATTTTTTGTTCCAACTTGAAGGGCCTGGCACTTGTCTACGTTAACGGGCATCTCCCATTTATCCGACCAAGCTGAAATTTTGAGGAAATCCTCTTGGAGGCTTTGCCTGTCTTCGTCAGTGAGAACCGAGTTACCAATCTTTGTGTCGTCTACAAATTTACTAATGCGATTATTGAGTCCAACATCCACGTCGTTGATGTAAATAATGAAGAGCACTGGGCCAAGAACCGAGCCCTGAGGGACGCCACTAGTGACTGGCGCCCACTCTGAGTTAAATCCGTCAATCACAACTCTTTGTTGTCTGTTGCTCAACCGATTCGCGATCCATTGGTTTACTTGACCGTCAATGCCTATTTGCTTTAATTTATAAAGTAATTTATGATGTGGGACTTTATCAAACGCTTTCTGGAAATCAAGATAGACTACGTCCACTGATTTGGTTACGTCATAAATTGGGGAGAGATCGTTATAAAAGGTCAGTAGGTTTGACAGGCAGGATCTTTTGCTACGGAAGCCATGTTGTGAATCCCCAATTAATGAGTGGCTTTCGAGGTAACTCACAATTTTGTCTCTAATTATGCTCTCGAGTAGCTTACCTACAATTGAAGTTAGACTAATGGGTCGTTAGGTACCTGGTATTTTTTTGTCTCCTTTCATAAAAATCGGTGTCACGTTAGCATTTTTCCAATCAGAAGGGACGATGCCTTGTCGCAAGGACATATTGAATACGGTAGTAAGTGAGGGGAGTATTTCGCTCTTTGTTTCTTTAGGCAGTATAGGATATATTTTGTCGGGTCCGGGACTTTTATTTGTTTTAAGTGAATGGAGAGTTTTAAGGACTTCATCGGTTGTTATTTCAAAATTAGGCAATGCATGCTCGAGATTTACAATAGTAGCTACTGGTGTTGGTGGTAGCGAGAGGAAGACTGTTAGTATTAAACACCGAGGAAAAGTAATTGTTTAGGAGGTTTGCAGTGTGTTGGCTGTCAGTCACTAGTGCACCGTCGCTGTTTGTTAAAGGTCCAATACCACTTTTGATCGTCTTTCTGTTGCTTATGTAACTGAAGAAAGATTTCGGATTATTTTTACAGTTGGCTGCAATATTTTCTTCATATCTACGCTTTGCCTGACCTACTAGTCTTTTTACTCGTCGCCTGGCATCATTATAAAGTCTAATGTTTTCGGGCATGCTTTGTTTTTCTTTAATCTGTAAAACAATTTTCTCTCATTGACTGATTGTTTAATTTCGCTATTAAACCACGGTGGGCTTTTATTAGTGCTAATTCGCCTCTCGCACAAGGGGACGAATGTGTTCTGCTGAGTGAGTAAGTGATTTTTAAAGTTAGCCAGGCTTCATCTACGTTGCCGTCATCTGATAGTTGTATTTCTGTTAGTTTTTGTTGGATTTGTACGAAGTTGGCTCTTTTGAAATTGGGCACCTTTACTTTATGTTCAGTCACTGATGATTGAGCTCTAATGTCGACGCGCACTAATTTATGATCGCAAGAACCGAGGTGTTCCCCTACCGTGACATTACTGACTAGGTTATCTTGGGTCGTTATAACAAGGTCGAGTATATTATTTTGTCGAGTTGGCTCAGAAACCATTTGGCTTAGATAATTTTCTTCTAGAAATTCGATCATTCTATGTGACTCGCCTTCTGTACCTGACAGTGTCGCCCAGTCGATATGGGGGAGGTTAAAGTCTCCTAATATCAGTGAGTCGTTGTTATTAAGTGACTGCCTTAAGACGCTGTACATTTCAAGGTCGTCATCGAGTGATTGCCCGGGAGGTCTGTAGGTGACAGATATATTTAAATTGACTTTTGCAATGTTTATTCGCACGCACAAATGTTCAACGTGACTGTTTCCCGGTGTTTTGTCAGTGGGTTGCAAATAGCTTTTGACATAAAGGGCGACGCCACCGCCTCTACGGTTTACACGATCTTTGTTGAAGAGTCTGTAGCCATCTATGCTGTATTCGGAACTTAAATCAATATTTGTGGTGTCGATAAATGTTTCGGTTATAGCAATTATGTCAAACTTTTCTGTTAGAGCAAGACATCTCAGCTCATCAAGTTTGTTTCTTAGGCTACGCGCATTGAAACTAAGGATTTTTAAGTTATCTAGAGGCTTGGTAATAGAGGTGGTGGTACTTGCGGGATCACGGTTACGGGTTTGTTGTGATGCAGAGAGAAAGAGAGAGAGAGAGAGAGAGAGAGAGAGAGAGAGAGAGAGAGAGAGAGAGAGAGAGAGAGAGAGAGAGAGAGAGAGAGAGAGAGAGAGAGAGGATGGCACATGGCACTGAACAATAAAGAAAAAGTAGAGTTGTTTGCCAAGACTTTTGCTGCCAAAATGACCGTCCCTCACCCAGAAAAAGAGCCACCGACTCTCCCTTCAGTTACAAAAGAAAAGCTGACAAGCCTCTCAGCAACGGAGGAGGAGGTGTATCTGGCACTGATGGCCTTAGACGCAGATAAGGCTGTTGGCCCGGACAATATCAGCCCCCGCCTCCTGCGTCAGTGTGCCAAGGAACTCGCTCTTCCCCTCTCCAAGATATTCAACCACTGCCTACATACCTCCACCTGGCCGCAGAAGTGGAAGACTAGCCATGCTGTTCCTGTGCACAAGAAGAACTACCGAACGGACGTGAGGAACTACAGGCCGGTGTCCCTCCTATCAGCAGTGGCAAAAGTGTTGGAGGGAATAGTGGCTGAGCGGATCACTAGACACCTGGATAGGCACTGTCTGTTGAGTGTCAGGCAGTTCGGCTTAAGGAAAAACCGGTCAGCAGCTGATCTACACCTACTACTATCCAACGAATGGAGTTCACAGCTGGACCAAGGAAGAGCCACTGCTGCTCTGGCACTAGACATTGAGGGCGCATTTGACCGAGTGTGGCACACCGCCCTATTAGAAAAAATGAGAGCAGCCGGATTGGAGGGAAAGTTTCTGTGCCTGATGAAAAATTACTTAGAGGAACGCCACCTTCAAGTGGTCCTGAATGGGCACAAGTCCTCCCCACAACGGATCCACGCCGGCGTGCCACAAGGCAGCGTCATCGGGCCACTACTATGGAACATGTACATAAATGACCTCCTCCATCTTGTTCCTAGTGTCAAAACGTTCGCCGATGACATCACTTTGACTCACAAAATACAGCCAGGAGGAGAGGCCCAGGCAGCACGCCAACTAAGAGCCACACTCCGGCGAATTGCAGATTGGGGGAGTAAGTGGCAAGTGAAGTTTGCCCCAACAAAAACTCAGCTGCTGGTAGTGGCCAGGACACCTGTGGATCTCCAGCTTGAATTCGAGGGACTTAAGCTGACGCCACGTGAGGAAGTGGAGGTGTTGGGCCTCACATATGACTCCAGGCTGACCTTCCGCACGCACATCCAGCAGCTGGCAAGGGCAGCCTCACTGAAGTTGACGTCCCTACGCAGAATCTCCTGGCTGATGGACAGTCGAGGTTGGCCCGGACAATATCAACCCCCGCCTCCTGTGTCAGTGTGCCAAGGAACTCGCTCTTCCCCTCTCCAAGATATTCAACCACTGCCTACATACCTCCACCTGGCCGCAGAAGTGGAAGACTAGCCATGCTGTTCCTGTGCACAAGAAGAACTACCGAACGGACGTGAGGAACTACAGGCCGGTGTCCCTCCTATCAGCAGTGGCAAAATCCGATCCTCCCTTGAGTATTCGTGCCTAACGTGGGGGGGAGCTGCCAGTACCCATCTCGCGCTCCTCGACAATATCCAGGAGAGGGCGTGGAGGATCATCACGGATCGATAACCGGAGCCACTACCGATCCTGCAGACCCTCCAACACCGGTGTGGCGTGGCCGGCCTCACCACTCTGTACAAAATACAGCTGGAGGGAGTGGAGCACCTGAGGACGCTGCGCCAGCCGGAGCGGGAGGTGACAGCCAACACCCGGTCAGCGGAGGCGGCTCCCACGGCTATGGTGGTACAGCAATGCCGGACGACTCACTACCAGAAGCAGTTTATAAACACTTACGTGCAGATATGGAACCGTCTCCCTGCGTCCGGTCAGCTGCCTCAGCAGTTCACACACCGGCAACAATATAAACTGTTTGTGAACCAGTGGCTGAACAATTTGTAAACAGGTTAGGCTTTCAGATAGGGGATACCAACTATGTTCCCTTTAGCTAAGAAACTAGTGCCGCCATATAATGTAATGTTATAGGTACTAGGCCCTGATGTAACCAAGTGTCTGTGTAAATAAAAGAAAAAAGAAAAAAAAGACAGAGAGAGAGAGAGAGAGAGAGAGAGAGAGAGAGAGAGAGAGAGAGAGAGAGAGAGAGAGAGAGAGAGAGAGAGAGAGAGAGAGAGAGAGAGAGAGAGAGAGAGAGAGAGAGAGAGAGAGAGAGAGAGAGAGAGAGAGAGAGAGAGAGAGAGAGAGAGATTGATTGATTGATTGATTTATTGGCCTCAAGGTAGTTACATAGATTATTTTACACATTGTCTTTAAAAGCCACTAGTCCATTGAGCCGTAGCTCTCTTATGGACTACATGTTATATATATTTATATATAAGTGAGCATAACAGGTGCGACAAGGTCTCTCAAAAATATATTAAAGATTGCAAAAAATTAAGTATGGCTAACTCAGAATGCATACTCTATACATGTGCACCCCAATACAAAATTAATGAAAATAGGCTTTTGTTCCTGATTAATAGAACAAAGTGATAATACTAATAATAATAACAATAACAATAGCAACAAAAATACTACTAACAGTAATAATAGTTTCATAACAATATTACTAATAATAATGATAATAACAATAAAAAAAAATAATAATAATGACAGACATGATAATAATGAGACATGATAATAATGATAGACATAATAATGATAGACATGATAATAATGATAGACATGATAATAGTGACAGTAGTAACGCATAATAATAATAATAATAATAATAATAATAATAATAATAATAATAATAATAATAATAATAATAATAATAATAATAATAATAATAATAGTGATAATAAAATTATAATAGTGATACTGATCCTGAACATTACTATTACATATTCTAATAGTAGTAGCAGTGGTAGTAGCAGTGGTAGTAGCAGCAGTGGTAGTAGCAGTAGTAGTAGCAGTAGAGAAGGGAGGGAAAGGGGGAAGGAGAAGGATAGGGGGAAAGCATAGCAAGCACTCTTTAACATGCCTTAATGTGAGGTAGTTAAGGTATATATTTCACTGAAAAATATTAAGTATAATTACCATGTAACAATGAAAATAAATTTCTTTTAAATGAAACTAAATTATCATTATTTAGAAGGGACTGAGGCAAGTTATTCCAGTTTTTTGATCCCCGTGACAGAACACTCTGCTGGGCGTGTGTGGTCCTGCATAACGGTAGACGCAATTGATGAGTTCTACGGGTCACAGAGTGGGGCATCACAGTAAAGCCAGGGTATACAGGGAAAGAGTGAAGAGCTTTGTGAACAAATAAGTTAGTTTGAAGGTATATAATATCGGGAAGCTTTAATAACCTAAAATCTCTAAAATACAGTTTGTATGAGCATACCGATCTTTAAAGAACATAACACGTAAGAGTTTTTTTTGTGAAATAATCAGGCTGTCGATGAAGGTGTTATAGGCGCCTCCCCATATGGCACAACAGTATAGAAGGTGCGGATATATTAGAGATAAATAAATTTGCCGTAAAGAGTTTTGGTTCAAACAATCTCTTAGTCTGTATATTACGCCCGTTAGCAGGGCTACCTTTGATTTTACCATGTCAATGTGTTGTTTCCATTTTAATTTATTATCGATAGTTATACCTAAAAAAATAAAATCAGTAACTACATTTAATGCAAAATTATTTATTTTTATTGATGTATGAACTGCCTGAGCCGTGAGTGGACTAGAAATCATGAACTTAGTTTTGTTAATATTTAATGTTAATTTATTACTCATGATCCAATTTGATACATTGATAAGCTCAGTATTTAAAGTGTCTGTTATATCTTCAAGATCATGTCCTTGAATGAAAATTGTGGTATCGTCGGCAAATAAAAGGAATTTTAATTTATTGCTGCTATGAATTATGTCATTGATATATATTAAGAAAAGAATCGGGCCAAGAATTGATCCCTGGGGCACACCACATGCGGAATCTGTATATGGCGATGACACATTGTTAAACGATGTACATTGTTTCCTGTGTGCTAAGTAACTTTTGAACCAATTATGCGCATTGCCACGAATTCCATAAACAAACAATTTATCTAGTAGAATGTTATGAGAAATGGTGTCAAAAGCTTTAGTGAGATCACAGAACACAGTTATCTGGAACATTTTTGCATCCAAAGCATTGTAAATATTTTGACATAGATGGTGAAGTGCTAATTCAGTAGAATACTTAGGACGGAAGCCATACTGAACGGAGGTGAGGAGTGAGTGCTTGGACAGGTAATTCATTAGTCTTACTGACATCATTTTTTCAAAAATTTTGCTAAAGCTGGGTAAGATGGAAATAGGTCTGTAATTAAGTGGTAATGAAGAGTCTCCCTTCTTAAAGATTGGAACAACACGTGCCATCTGCAGGTGACTTGAAAAGAGCCTTCTTTAAAAGATGTATTAATTATATAAACTAAAAAGGGAGAAATTAGGTCACAACATTCCTTAATTATTTTAATACTAATGTCATCATGTCCCGGGGAAGAGACTTTTATATTAAGAATGACAGACTTAACTTCTGGTAGTGTAGTGGGTCGTAAGTAGAAAGAAAATGGAACCGATTCGGGGAGATAAGTGGTAAAAGGTGTTTGGGTCTCTGGGATGTTCGTGGCTAACGTGTTGCCAATATTACTGAAATAGTTATTGAAAGCGTTCGCTATATTAAAAGAATCTGTTACGGTATCACCATTGAATAAAAAAGATGAAGGAAGTTTCGCTTGTTTTTTACCGAGTAGACTATTTATAGTAGACCAGGTCTTTTTGGAGTCCCCTGCTTCACTTGACAATTTGTTTTTATAGTAATTTGCTTTGGCAGTTCTTAAGGTCGTTGTTAAATTATTTCTATAGGATTTAAAGGCGTTTTCGTAAGTAAGGGGCCACTTGGCATACAGTTTTTGAAGTTTGTTACGATGTTTAATTGAATTCTTAATGGCAGAAGTGATATAAGGTTTGCCTATATGCTTTTCTTTAATTGTTAATGTCTCCAACGGGAAGTGCTTATTATACAGGTCAGTAAATTTCGTTATGTACCAGTCAAACAAATAATTTACTCCATAATCACAGGCATTTGAATTAAAGTTAATGTTAATTAAATCAGCTTTAAATGCACTTATGTTTTCATTGGAAAGATTTCTTCTGGGTATATTATTAACAGTACTAGGTGAGTAAACAGTGTTGTTTAATGAAAATGAACTAACAATAGGGAAATGATCACTAATTGAGTTATACATAATACCACTTGTTAAATAATAATCAAAATTGTTGGTCCAGATGTGATCAATTATTGTTGCCGAGTTTCTAGTTACACGTGTAGGTTTATTTATTGAGGAGAAATAGCAGTAACTGTGAAATAAATTAACCAAGTTTTGAGAACTTTTTTCACCATGATTTAGAATATTAATGTTGAAGTCACCCATGATGTAAACTGGTAATTTAGACCTGGATACAATACTAATAATATCAGTCATAGATGCAAGAAAGTCATCAATATTAGAATTCGGTGGTCTATAGATCATACCAACGATAAACTTGTTAGGTTGTATAGTTTCTAGAAATAATGATTCCAGATGTTGGAGTTGAAGAGAGACATTACAAATTTGGCGGACTTGAAATGTTTTCTTGATATAAATGGCAACACCACCACCGTGCGTATTCTTATTATTAAAATAATTATTATAACCATCAATGGGATAAATTTCACACAATGCATCACTAAGGCGAGTTTCGCAGAAGCCTAACACATCATACATACAGTTACTAGTGTTGATACACTGATCCAAGCAACTTTCCAGGTGAAGAGGAACGCTACTGATGTTGAGGGCAAACAAATTAAGAGAGTCAGGAGAACTAATAATATTGTCACTGAACAAGTAATTGCTGTTAGGTTCACCAATATTATATTGAATGGAGAGATTATCTGAAGCACGGTCACCATCAAGATATAAAAAAGGCTTATAGGTCATTTTATCTAAAACATGTAGTGGAAAATTGTAAAGGACATTGTCATTTAAGAGACTAGCAAGATCAAAATTATTTAAGTTGTGGAAAGGAAATACCTCTTGTTCCATTAACAAAGGATGATATTTACTGGACACGTCAGTAGAACAGAGCTACTGTATAGATACCTGTTGATCTACTTCTTGTGCTTACTTCTGAGGTTTTTCTGGAGTTGAAGTGCGTGTGGCGTCGAGTCCCGTGGAGTCGAAGCCTTCCTGCCCACACCAGACGCCCCAACACCAGCAGGACGCGTTTTGTCAGTGCCAGCACGAGCGCCCTCACGGCCCGCCTCCCCAGTAGCACCAGGAAGCGGAGCCATGTCACCAGCCGGCTGAGCACCAAGGCCCACTGCGGCAAGTGCAGTGAGGTCCACGGCAGCAGCAGCAGGTGAAGATCCACCACCACCACGTCCACCAGCCCCGGACAGCTCACGACTGGTTGTTCGGGCAGGGTTACTACCAAGGGTCAGGTCAGCAGCACCACTAGATGTCGCTCCGCCGACTGAAGCTTCACCCCAGGGTCGATCCCTCTTGTCCTTGATGATGAGTTTGGTGTGCTTGAAGAAGGCTATCTTTCCTTCAGATCTTGCTTGTTTGAAGGCTGGCATTTGACTTCTCTTCACCTCCTGTGAGGCAGGACAGAGATCTTCATTGATGAACACTCCCGAGCCTTTCAATTTTCTTGTATTACGCATCACTGCTTCACGGTCTTGGAATCTTTCAAATCGGGCAATTATTGTTCGTGAGTACGGCGAACCAACAGTGCCGACCCTGTGCGCTCGTTCTAGGTCCATGGGTGGAAGTTCCAACTTGTTTTGCAAGAGGGATGACACGAGGGCAGCAGTCTGTTCCCATGATTCACCGGCTGTTTCGTTAAGGCCGGTGATGCGCAAATTATTACGACGGCTGTAGTCGTCTTGATAGTTGAGACGCTGAACAAGCTCCTTTGCACATCCCTTGAGATCATTGACTGTTGTTTCTTTATCAGAGTTTGACTTGCGTACCGCTTTCAGATCTTCTTTTAAGTCGAGTACTTCAGCTTGAGTAAACTCTAAACTTCTTGTTAGCTCTTGTATCCTTGACTCCAAACTCGTGCCTTAAACTGCTCCACAACAATATCCAGAGCGCTCCGAAAAGCTTGGTTCTGTGAGTCCAGTAGCAGCTTTATTGCAGTGGAATCCATGGTTGTAGAGTGGCAAAAGTATATCTCACTGGTGCCACTAAGTCCAGGAGTGTGTTGGACAGAATGCTAGAAACTGGCAAAGTCTGCAATCACTTGAAAGGCACTGTAGGTCAGGGGTAAGGAGCTGCTAGGAGGGACGTCCGTTCGCACCCGCTTCTAGAGAGAGAGAGAGAGAGAGAGAGAGAGAGAGAGAGAGAGAGAGAGAGAGAGAGAGAGAGAGAGAGAGAGAGAGAGAGAGAGAGAGAGAGAGAGAGAGAGAGAGAGAGAGAGAGAGAGAGAGAGAGAGAGAGAGAGAGAGAGAGAGAGAGAGAGAGAGAGAGAGAGAGAGAGAGAGAGAGAGAGAGAGAGAGAGAGAGAGAGAGAGAGAGAGAGAGAGAGAGAGAGAGAGAGAGAGAGAGAGAATGCTTCATTTTAATCCGTTCAAAGTGTGAAAAAATTCCTTTGTATGTGAACAAAATGAAAACTCTGATGGCAGTAGTAGTAATAGTAGTAGTAGAAGTAGTAGTAGTAGTAGTAGTAGTAGTAGTAGTAGTAGTAGGGGGGGCCTCCATCTATTAGAGTTGCGTTGTGAGCGGTATATTTTCTCATATCCTTTCACAAAGCAATTCATTGGCCCCACCCCGCCAATGACTGTGGCCGACAACCATCTTTATTTAATATTACAAACTTTACTAAACATTTTATTTTTAAGCTAACAGAGCTTGTGGTTGATGCGACGATCAACCACCGTCGCCTCAAAGTCCAGGTCAGCAATGCGGGTGGTTTTGGGTGCAGGTGACCTGGTTCCTCTCAGGCAGACCAAGGCTGACCTCAGGAGGGAGAAGGACAGCCTGCATCTCATCCAGGCGACAACACTGCTTCTTGGCTGTTGTTTCTTATCTGCCAGTGTTTCGGCGAGTCTTGCGTAGAAGCTCTGCGCCCTTGGTCCCATCCCTCCTGCCGTCGTGAATACTACCGGGGTGAAGGAGCCTTGGTCCACATTCTGTATTCTTTCTTCATATGCTCTGTTCTTCTCTTGTTCGTTTCTTCTGTGGGCTGCATCAAGGGTCAGGTCTCTGTGGCAATGGGCCATGGGATCAAAGATCCTTATGTCAAAATATGCCCTTTGTCCACGAGTCCAAAACCCTCTGGCGCTAACATCCACTCGTGCTTCGTTCGAAACATTAGCGGTGCGTCTGGCGAGGTGTTCGCCTTGCAGAGGGAGCAGCATGGGTTCCACAGTCACGTCGTGGCAGACTTCTTTCAGCATCTGAGCTGTTACGTCTATTACTTCATCATGTCTCATGCAGACGAAACCTCCTCTCTTGCATGTCATGGCATGATTTTGGTTGAAGGGAGAGCCACAGTTACACATGTTTGGGAGCCCATCCACTGGCCAGCCATACCTGAGGGCAAGGGCATCAGTAAATTCTTTTTTGTTTAAGTTGAGGCCTTTTGCCCTGATAGGTAGTGTGGTTAGCCAGTTTGAAGCGCCCACTTCCTGTGCAATATCTGTCCTCCTCCTTGTGTCTTCTGGGAGTTCTCTCATTAGGTCACTCAGAGTGTCTCTGTTTTCCTTCTCTGTTTTTGGAGATTTCATTCCTTAGTGACCAAATATCATTAGTGTTGTCTTCTCAACTTACATATTCATAGGAAATAAATCAGGTCAAGGAGGATGTGATTCTGATTGAGTTCACGAATTCAGACTCATCCAGAATTTGCTGGGTGGTGATGCCGAGCCCACCCATTCTTGGCGGCAACTCCAGCAATCTTCTCTCCTGGTCACTGGGACATCTCCCATTTGCTATCGCCGGTATGAAGGTGTTTCTGATAGCATCTTCCAGAGGTTTTAGTAACGGAGCAACATCAGGAACTGTCCTCATGAGGTAGTTCCATTTATGCTTGACACCGTACGTAAATGCTGCGTAGGCTGCCTGCGGTTCTGTTTTGGCGATCTCGCTCAGTCTCTGCAGTTCGGACTCCCAGCGCTTTACAGCCGTTTTCACATATTCGGTTTTGTATTCAGCTGTTCCAATGGCTGCCCCGAGGTGTCTTTCTCCAGTCACTGACAGTTTCACGTTACTGCCCTGGAATGCTGTTTTGGCCCGATCGTATGCCTCTGGTTTTACAATCACCACAGACTTCGTGGCGTTGGGATGGTACCCTATTTTAGGGCCATGTTCATTGACGAGGTCCCACCATTTCCTGAGGTCTGCAGACTTTCCTACCCCGGTGAGGTCATCCGCATACGCCACCTGTTTGACGTTGGTGTTTTCATGGCGGATGATGTCCTGCAGCTTCATCATTCCCAGGGCAAACATTGCCATGGCCACTGGGTCCCCCTGGGTGGTGCCCTCTGAGGATTGTATGGCCACCGGGTCTCCAAGTCTTTGGTCATTATGACTGCTGATGAACAGTCTGGCAGGTTCCTTGTATGTATTTTCAATATATTGGGCGAATATAGGGCACTTGATTTTGATGTTGCGCAGTGCTGTTTCCCTATTGATGTTGTTGAACGCACTTGCAGCGTCCACCATCAGCACCGCCTCGCATTCTGGGTCTTCGAACATTCTCCTGACAGCGTGAATGGCCGCTTCACATCCAGCCTGCTGACCCGCACACACTTGGAGGTTTCCCACCGCCTTCCTCACGTCGTCCTTCACCACCTCCATGACAGCCTTGCCTATGATCCTCCTGAGCACCTCCCCTATCCCGAAGGGGCGACAGCCTGGTTTTTTATCCAGCGGGATGAGCCGGCAGGCCATCAAAGGCTCGAGGTGTTGGCAATTCTCTGACGCCAATTTTCTTGCTAGGGCGGCTATTGCGTCGCGAAGATCCACAGCTGGATTCCCAAAGATGTTCTTACTGAGGAGGTGTTTCCACCCCTTGGCATCCAAGCCTGATGGTCCAGCCGCTCCCTGCGTGTGAAGGGCGTGCTTCCAGATCACGTCACCGCTAATATGGTCGAAGACAACTCGATGCGGTGGGGTGTAGTCTCCAAGGAACTTCATTTCTGGGTGTGCAGGTCTAGCATCTGGATGCTTGTCCTTGAGGATCTGGCGTGTCTCTTCCGTCATGGGAAGGACTCCCGCTGCCTTATCTTCTATTGACAGTGATCTAGTTGCCATGGCCACTTTGCCTTGTCTCATCTTGTCAGCAAAGTTTCTAGCCCTGTCGTTACTGTCCTTCTTGCGACTGTTACGTCTGCCTAGTCTCTCCTGCAATGTTTTAGCCTCGTCAAGTAGCTTCCGGACGTCCCCTTTCCTCCACAGCTCCATTCTTCTTTGTACCGCCTTCACGTCCTCAGATTGTTTCGACTTTTTGTGAGTCCGTTGGCATATGAGGTGCGGTAGTATGGCCAGAATCTTTAAAGCGTAGGGGGCGATTTGCGTGGAGTTGTTGTACGCTCTAATGAGGTAGGTTTTCCTCTATCAAGGTTTTGGTGGCGTTACATCTCGGGGCCTCAAATACGTTATTGGAAGAAAACGTTACCACATGATTGTAAGCGTCTCGCACCCACTCCTGTATCCTCGAGTGTCCACCTCTGCCAGAAGCGGAGCTCGCGCGAGGCGTCCTCACCCTGGTCACCTTGCCCTTGTCTCTCGCCACCTGCACCCCCCTCCACCTGATCATCTCCAGCGCCTTCATTGGCCTGTCCACCCAGCACCACTTGTGGTTGCTCCCCATTTTCCACATCCTGCCGTTGATTGTTTGGGTTTCGACAATCTCCACCTCTCTTACAGTTTACACAGGGCTGGCCTCGTCTTACGCACGAGCATTGAACACAGTTTTGATTTCGAGACGAACAAATGCAACATTGAGGGGGCTCCATTTCGGTGCCATTATGCATGCTAGTGTATCTTAGTTGCTATTTGTGGTGATGAATAGAGCAATAGTAGTAGACCCCACTTTGACTCTTGTCTCCCCCCATATACCTACACACAGACATACACTTACATATGCTTACTCTACCTTTACGGTAATATTAGAATGATTGTTTATTTTTCCACTACCATTGCTCCTCGCCAACACTTTACAATTTTACTAATGCACCTGACCCTACACATTAAAGTTGAGTAGTAGTAGTAGTAGTGATATCATTACCAGCAGTTCGCCGAGTCAGATACTCTGTTTTTTATGGCCCTCAGGCGGGGGTGGGAAGTTACTGGGCAGCGGGGCGGGGTTAGCAGGGACCCGGGAAGTGAGGGGATGTGCGTGGGTAGCGTTTGGTGTGGGGGGGGGGGTTACAGGCTGTTTACTGTTTGCCCTCGGTCTTGAAAACTGACCCACCTCCGCCCATCCCGACACGCCTGCCAGAACTCACCACTCCCCTATAAATCACTGACATTCAATCTATTTGACATACTGAGAAAATATATTGGATGATGTACATGGAAAAACTATAACTTGCTCTCTCTTCTCTCTCCCTCTCTCTCTCTCCCCTCTCTACTCTCACTCCCCCTTCCCCTCCTCCTCTACCACTCTCTCCCCCTCTTCTCCACTCTCTTTCCCTCCTTTCCACTCACTCCCTCTGTCCCTCCCTCTTCCCTCAGCTCTGCCTTCCAATTTTCCACCTTCCGGCCGTCCGCCACAGAGTCGAGCGTCGCTCAAGCACCGAGGGACGTGGGCTTTCTTCCGTAACCACTTGACCCAATATTTATCGTTACACCGATGTTTCTCACATTGCCGGCCAGCACACGGCCTCTCTCAAAAAGCAGTAATTCGTAATTAACACCTGCATCGTCAATGGCACCAGATTGCACTGTATTTCGTTACGTTCACTGCACGTTCACGCGTACTAAGGTATACATTCCAAGGCGGTATCGGCTATAGGACCTAACTTATGACACAAAACAAAGGAGCTAATCACAGCACGTCTTCATACACTACTACTCAGTAGTAGTAGTAGAAGTAGTAGTAGTAGTAGTAGTAGTAGTAGTAGTAGTAGTGATAGTAGTAGTAGTAGTAGTAGTAGTAGTAGCAGTAGTAGTAGTAGTAGTAGTAGTAGTAGTAGTAGTAGTAGTAGTAGTAGTAGTAGTAGTAGTAGTAGTAGTAGTAGTAGTAGCAATAGTAGTAGTAGTAGTAGTAGTAGTAGTAGTAGTAGTAGTAGTAGTAGTAGTAGTAGTAGTAGCAATAGTAGTAGTAGTAGTAGTAGCAGCAGTAGTAGTAGTAGTAGTAGTAGTAGTAGTAGTAGTACTAGTAGTAGTAGTATTAGTATTAGTAATATAAGTAGTTGTAGTAGTAGTAGTAGGAGTAGAAGCAGCAGTAGTAGTAGTAGTAGTAGTAGTAGTAGTAGTAGAGATAGTAACAATAGTAATACAGATGAAGATAGTAATAATAATGTTTATAATAATAATTACAATAATAATAACGTAATAATCTTTGGCTTTTTTAACAGACTCCTTCTTCATCATTTCTCATCATTCTACACTCCTCATGTCTTTCTTATTCTTCACTTTCCTCTCTTATTCTCTTTTTCTTTTCTCTTCTCTCTTCTTATTCTTTATCTTTCGTCACCATCTTCTCTCTTTTTTCTTCTCTCTCTTCTTATTCCTCACCTGGTCATCCTCATATCCTCTATACAAAGACTTCCATCGTTTATACTCCATTGCAAGATCTCTTTTTTCATCATGACACGCAACACCTACACGAGGAATGACTCACACAACACACACACACACACACACACACACACACACACACACACAGACACACACAGACACACACAGACACACACACACACACATACACACACACAGACACACACACACACACACAGACACACACACATACACACAGCACACTGCAACTTTTTTTCTCTTCCTTCCTTTCTTCCTTCATCCTCCTTCCATCGTTAACTCTTTCCCTCCATCCTCAACTAATTCTTACCTTCCTTTCTTCCTGCAACACTCAAATATACACACGCACAACACACTGCAACCCTTTCTTACTTTCTTTTCCTTCCTGCAACAATCAAGACTCATACAACACACATACGTTCCCTCCACAACACTTCCCTTCCTCACATACATTCCCTCCACAACACTCCCCCTTCCTTTCCTTTCTTCATTCCTGCAACACTCAAGACAGGAATCGCCTTATATTGTAGTAGATTAAGGTCTCCGAGATGACAAATAGTAAACGGCTTTAACAACAACAACAACCATCTCGAGTAAGGGGGGTTCGAAGTCATCTATATACAGTTCAAAGAGGTTCCAAGGCTCTTATACACATGTCACTCGGAGCTTATGTCTTAAAGGTCAGGGAAATAGCGGCGTTGATTGGCCCCTTACACACGGGACACTTAGAGCGCTGCAGCAGCGCTACTCAAGGGCGACTCAGTTTTAGCAGCGCTGCTGTGAAGCGCAGCTTATCTTTCTAGAAAGTGTTGTGGGGTGAGTGTCGAATTAGCGGCGCTTCTCAGCATCGCTACTAAAATTGAGTAGGGCGTTAGCAGCGCTACAATCGCGCCACGGACGCGCTGCTAAAAAAGTGGCGCTGCTGCAGCTACGTGTGAAAACTCCCATTGAATGCCATGTATCGTGACGAGCAGCGCTACTTTTTGTGGTCGCCACCGGCAGCGAAGCCAACCACACAAATCTGTTTGTAGCGCTACTTTTTTTGGTCGTGAGTGCGTGTGAAAGCATCCATTCATCTCCATTATTCATCAGCGGCAAATATGCTGAGCAGCGCTGCAAAGAGTCCGCGTGTGAAAGGGGCGTTAGGCTCGTATTCCCAGACGCTATAGGCCCCACAGCAACGATTTCCAAAGTCCGTAGAGGAGATTAGGTTCACAGGAGTGCTTTTTCACTTTCATGGTGCAGAAGCCTTGTCAAACTATCAATAGGCTCTTAAAACTACTCATGGAAGAACCCACAACAACCTCTATGAATCCCCTGTCAGGTGTGGCAGGGTGGGCGAGCCCCGAAATGTTTCAGAATATGGCCCTTAGTTTTTTTTTTCTTTTTAGAGACGCCTCCTCACCCTCTTTTTCCTTCTTTTCTCCAATGATAAAAATATTTCGTCAGTTTCTTTATTTTTCCTCCCTTCAAAGGCCTCCCGTTTACCTATCCTAGCTTTTACTACTTATTTTAGTCGGTATAAGTTATCTATACTGTATTATCTATTTCTTATCGTGTTCTTTAAGTTTTCATTCCGTTTGAGCTTTTGTTATACTTTTATTTTCGTGTGTGTATGTATCACCTCTAAATTTACCCCCGTTTTTATCGATTATTTTTATTATATACTTTATCTTTCTTTATTTTTTTCTTCTTCAATATGTCGTATTATCTATTTCTTATTGCATTCCTTAAGTTTTTATTCTGTCTGAGCTTGTATTATACCTCCATTCTCGTTTTATCCATTTATATTATCCTTTTGTTCGTCCCATCACTCCCCTGAAAATACTTCTTAAATTCCTATCCTTTATTCTGTTCCATATAAAATCTTCATATTCTCTATACAAAGACTTCCATCGTTTATATATTCCAGTCATCTTTTTATTTTCCTTTTGTTTATCGACAAAAAATTCCCTTACAAATGCTTCCTATATCCTTATCCTATATTTTGTTCCATTAAAAATCTGCATATTCTCTGTACAAAGCCTACCATCGTTTATATATTTCACTTGTCTTCTTATTTTTCTTCTATTTCTCGTACTATCGTTTCCCCTACAAATACTTCTTAAATTCCTACTCTGTATTTTGTTCCATATAAAATCTTCATATTCTCTATACAAAGACTTCCATCGTTTATATATTCCACCTTTCTTTTTTTTTTCCTTTAGTTTCTCGTCTAAATATTCCCTTACAAATGCTTCTTAAATTCCTATCCTATATATTGTTCCATATAAAATCTTCATATTCTCTATACAATGCCTTCCATCGTTTATATATTCCACCTTTCTTTTTTTATTTTCCTTTAGTTTCTCGTCTAAATATTCCCCTACGAATGCTCCTTGAACGCTTATCCTATATTTGGTTCCATTAAAAATCGTCATGTCCTCTATACAAAGACTTCCATCGGTTATACATTACACTTACAAATTTACAGAGTGGAGTCTAAGGCTCTTCGTCTCATCAGCTCTCCTCCTCCTACTGATAGTCTTCTACCTCTTAAACTCCGCCGCGATGTTGCCTCTCTTTCTATTTTCTATCGATATTTCCACGCTGACTGCTCTTCTGAACTTGCTACCTGCATGCCTCCCCCCCTCCCGCGGCCCACTGCACACGCCTTTCTACTCATGCTCATCCCTATACTGTCCAAACCCCTTATGCAAGAGAAACCAGCATCTTCACTCTTTCATCCCTCACGCTGGTAAACTCTGGTACAATCTTCCTTCATCTGTATTTCCTCCTGCCTACGACTTGAACTCTTTCAAAAGGAGGGTATCGGGACACATCTCCTCCCGAAATTGACCTTTCTTTCGGCCACCTCTTTTGATTCTTTTTTGGGAGCAGCGAGTAGCGGGCTTTTTTTTATTGTTTTCTTTTTTTTGTGCCCTTGAGCTGTCTCCTTTGTTGTTGTTCCATTAAAAATCATCATTATCCTCTATACAAAGACTTCTATCGTTTATATATTCCAGTCATCTTTTTATTTTCCTTCTGTTTGTTGTCCTAAAATTCCCCCACAGATGCTTCTTATATGCTTCTTAAGTGCTTCTTCTATTTTGTTCCATTAAAAATCATCATTATCCTCTATACAAAGACTTCTATCGTTTATATATTCCAGTCATCTTTTTATTTTCCTTCTGTTTGTTGTCCTAAAATTCCCCTACAGATGCTTCTTATATGCGTCTTAAATGCTTCTTCTATTTTGTTCCATTAAAAATCATAATTATCCTCTATACAAAGACTTCAAACGTTTATGTATTCCTCTGCAACATCTCTTTATTTCCTCTCTGCCGCTTATAAAGGTCTGCCTACCTACTGTTATCACCTGCTGTACAAAGGTTCCTACTATACTGTATAATACGATATCTTACAGTACAAAAATCCGGGTTGGTTACTGCCTGTTCTGTCTACAAAGAGATATCTATGGGTTAGGCTGTACAAAGGTCTTTATAGTTTATCTCTTACGAGGAAGAGATACTCATTGTTTCTTTTGTTTCTCTTTACTTCCTTTGTCTTTAGAATCTATATTTTACTAGGAAGAGATAGCGATTCTTTTGTTTATAGCCTACAGAGGCCTCGGGTTGTATTTTTTTCTAGTTTTTCTTCCTCTCGTATAAACAGCACACTTCGTTTCACATAAGACATATCGCTTCTCTTGTTTTTCTTTACTTTCAGAGGACTCGGTATTAGTTTTTCTTCTCCTTGTATGTAAAAACTTCACTTCTTTCGGCTTCACTGTTCCTCGTAGCTCCGTGAGGCCTTGGTTTTCTTGTTTTTAGTCCTACTGTAGGGAGCTCACTTCGTTATGCTGTTTGTCTAGCCTCGTAAGCCCTTGGTGTTTGGTTTTTAGTCCTGTTATAGAGAGCTCATTTCGTTATGCTGTTCCTCGTAGCTCCGTGAGGCCTTGATTTTCTGTTTTTTTATTTATGTTATAGAGAGCTCATTTCAATATGCTGTTCCTCGTAGCTTCGTGAGGCCTTGATTTTCTGTTTTTTAGTCCTGTTATAGAGAGCTCATTTCGTTATGCTGTTCCTCGTAGCTTCGTGAGGACTTGGCTTTCTCTTTCTTAGTCCTGTTGTGGAGAGCTCACTTCGTTTTGATGTTTGCCTAGCATCGTGAGGCCTTGGTTTTAGGTTTTCTTTCTCTTATAGAAACCTCACTTGCATTTCTTTCACTGTTCCTCGTATCTTATCTCTCCTGAGGCCTCGGGTTTAGGGTTTCATTTTGTTTCATTGTTCTTCGTCCTTTATCTTTCCTCTTACACAAACCTCCCTTCCACTTGTTTCACCGTTCCTCTTAGCTGTCTCACGTGCTTGTGGAGATTTCTTCGGTTAAATTTTCCTGCAGCCTTAGGAGTGTCACCTCTATTCCTCGCTTTAATTTGTTTCATTGTTCTTCGTCCCTTATCTTTCTTCCCTTCCACTTGTTTCACCGTTCCTCTCAGCTCTGTCTCACGTGCTTGCAGAGGTCTCGTCGGTTTAGTTTCCCAGCAGCCTCAGGAGTGTCACCTCTATTCCTCCTGCCGTACGTAGATCTGCTTGGCGGCGGCTATCTCATATCGAGCATCTCACACCTGTTGGCTTCACCTGACACTTAGCGCTGCAGGTAAATTGACAGGTAAATTGCCTCCTTGTGTTCTGCTAGAGAGTTTCGCCCTCGTTTTCGATTTATTTCTATCGCGTACAAATTGGCGCACACAATACTGATCCTATACCTTCATTATCGCGTACAAATTGGCACACACATTACTGATCCTATACCTTTCTTATCGCGTACAAACTGGCGCACACAATACTGATCCTATACCTTCCTTATCGCGTACAAATTGGCACACAATACTGATCATATACCTTCCTTATCGCGTACAAATTGGCGCACACAATACTGATCCTATACCTTCCTTATCGCGTACAAACTGGCGCACACAATACTGATCCTAGACCTTCCTTATCGCGTTCAAACTGGCACACACAATACTGATCCTATACCTTCCTTATCGCGTACAAACTGGCGCACACAATACTGATCCTATACCTTCGTTATCGCGTACAAACTGGCGCACACAATACTGATCATATACCTTCGTTATCGCGTACAAACTGGCGCACACAATACTGATCCTATACCTTCGTTATCGTGTACAGATTGGCACACGTAAAACTGATCCTATACCTTCCTTATCGCGTACAAATTAACACACGTTATCCTCACCCTTGTTAAACATACATTATATTCATATAATGCGTACATATTGGCACAAGCTATGCTGACCCTCTTTCTGCACCATTCTTAGCGTACAAATTGGCACTCGTAATACTGATCCTATACCCTGCTCATCGCGTACAAATTGGCACACATAACACTGACCATCCTATTAATACCTTCCTTACCGCGTACAAATTGGCACAAGTAAGGAGTCTTACGT
The DNA here is from genome assembly GCF_024679095.1 of Eriocheir sinensis. Lineage (NCBI taxonomy): Eukaryota > Metazoa > Arthropoda > Malacostraca > Decapoda > Varunidae > Eriocheir > Eriocheir sinensis. The sequence goes on along the minus strand of NW_026111621.1, from coordinate 614,391 downwards.
GAGCTTACGGTGTCCCTTTTACTGTATGAGAGGCGTGGGGGGCTTAGGGTTGGGTTTTATCTTTCTTTCTATATTTCTTACTGCTCTTTCTTCCCTCTAACACATGGGCAAGGCTCTGTACAAGGCCTATGTTTAGCGTCTTGGATGAGCTTATGGAGTCCCTTTTACTGTATGAGAGGCGTGGGAGGCTTAGTGTTGGGTTTTATCTTTCATCCCGAGCTGCTTCGTCTTCATCACTTTGAGCCTCGAGACCCCAAAACGATTAATGGCACCAAGACATCTGACTAACATAAACATAAACGAATTAATACTATGAATCACTGGTGTCCCGGCGCACATACACACACACACACACACACGCACGCACGGTGATGCTGCTGTCTTGTTGCTGCGTCCGTGTGGCACCCCGCGGCGGACAGGGAGAGAGAGGGAGAGGGGAAGGAGAGGGGACAGATAAATAAGTCCAGGTGAGGGTCGGCGCGGCGGGCTCCCAAAGTATAGTCCCGGGTCGAGGCGAGCGGAATCCTTAATGCCAGTTAGCGGCGAGGGAGGAGCCGAGGCAGGAAACTGACTCCCTTCCTCTCCTTAAGGGCGTGGGAGGGTGGGGCGGCGAAGGGCGGGCCGGGGGGTCAGTGCCAGGCGGGGGTCGTGGTGGGGTCAGCCGGGGAGGGTGAGCTGGGGTCTGGTAGCGTGTCTGGGGTGATACCGGTGGCCGTGTCCCTCTGCAGCAATAGGTAGAGGCGGTTGTTGAGGCCGCGGTGGGTCTCCGTCACCACGCCCACGGTCCCCTCGGACTCCGTGAGCATCCCCTCGTCCTCCTCGCTGCTGCCGCCCACCGCCATCACCACGTCCTCGTCCGCTCCCTCACGCCAGTACAAGGACGCCTCCCACAAGGGCCCGGCTTTGCTACGCCCTCGGGCAAGGAGAAACCCACACACCAGCAAGGCCACGCCCACTGAAGAGGCCACCACGCCCGCGCCCACCACCGCCCAGTCGTTGACGTGGCCGCGGCTGAGACGACCGAGAGGCAGCGGCTGGCCGGGACTCAGGCCGTGGTTGCCAGCGCCGCGGAACATCCAGAGGTCCTTGGTGTGCTCCAGGATGCTGGAGGGCCGCGCGGAGGGTCTTGATGCGTGGTGCTTCTTCTCTGTGACTTTATTACTAATTTTTCTGCGTGGCTTGTGTGCCTTGAGCGTCGCCTTCTCCCGGACCGTCTCACCGTGCAGTGCCACCCCCAGGCGAGGCTTTGCGCTGCTCCGTGGGGCCACTGGGGGTGCACGGTGGCATGGTGGTCAAAGGGCGGCATGCGGTTGTGTATGATCCAGTATGGCAGCGTGATGGGCGTGGGGGCGTTCGTGGGAGTCGTTGTAGGCGTGGGTTGGCGTGGAAAAGGCGTGGGTGCCCTTTGGGAGGATGCTACAGCCGTCGGGGTGGTGCTGTGTCCCTCTGGTGTTGTCTGTGGGTGGATGTCTGTCGTGGCCGCTGTCTCCACGTCCACGTAACTCACTGAAGCGTTGACTGGTGGGGGTTCGTGACGTGGGGCGCTGGTCACGGCTGCATCATCCTCATCATCCATTATAGAACTACTCTCTTCCGTCATCCTCATCGTAGCGTTACTCTCCTCACTGCTGTTGTGTGTGTCCGTGATGATGTCCAGTCGCAGAGATGCTTGTGGTAGTGGTGGTGGTAGTGGTGGTTGTCGTAGTGGGGATCGTGGTGGTAAGGAGGTGGGAGGCGATGGTAGTTGTGGTCGGGAAGTCGCTGTCCTCAAGAAGCATGACTGGTTTGTAGCCGAGAGTGGTGGGAACGGCGCACCTGAGGGGGGGGAGAGAGAGAGAGAGAGAGAGAGAGAGAGAGAGAGAGAGAGAGAGAGAGAGAGGGGGGGGGGGTAGAAAAGTTAGTGAAATAGGGAGCTGATTGTCCGTAGAGTAACATATTTGGCTAAATAAAATCTGATCACCTAATGGGAATGAAAGTTATGTAAAGAAAGGTTAATTTAGTGAAAAGAAAGACAGGTAGAAAGCTATATTAGTGAAAACTGGAACCGACTATTCGTAGAGTAAATAAAATCGGCAAAATACAACCTGCGCAGAAGATATAGAAGATGGATATAGGAAAAAGGTTAGATTAGTGGAAAATGGAACCGATTATTAGAAGAAAATAATATAATAGAAAGATACGAAAATAAGGTAAGATTAGTGAGAAGTCTAACCGAATATCCAAAGTAACATAAATGGCAAAATACAACCTGTGCATTTAGATGTAAAAACAAAAGTAGAGATAGAAGAGATAGAAAAGAGATAGAAAAAGTTAAGTTTCTGAAAAGTAGAACCCGTAGAGTAAACAGAATCGTCAAAATACAACCTGCGCATCAATAGGAAAAGAAATGATGAAAAAGGGTTAGATTAGTGAAACGTGGAACCGATAATCCGTAGAGTAACACATTAAGCAATATGCATCCGGCTCAGAAGATACAGAGGGAAGCTATGTAAGAAAGGTTAAAGTAGTGAAAAAACAGAACCGATATAACTTAGAGTGACACAAATGGCAAAATAAAACCTGGTCATTTAAAGGAAAAGAAAGATGTATATAAAAAAGGTAAGTTAGTGAAAAGAAAGATAGGTAGAAAGATATATTAGTGAAAAGTGAAACCGATTATCCGTAAAGTAACAGAATCGGCAAAATACAAACTGCGCAGAAGATATAAGAAATCCATATAGAAATAAAAGGAAAAAGTAGTGAACAGTGAAATCAATTATTCAAAGAATAACACAATTGGTAAACTAAAAGTAAACTAAAACGTGGGGACCAAAGGGAAAAGAAAGGTTAGATTAGTGAAAGATAGAACCGGTTATTACGTAGTAGAAAGAGAAAGGGACGAATTCGCTACGCACAGAGATAGTAACGAAATAGCAATAAAACGACAACAAAAAACTGCGCATCTGAAGAAAAAAGTGATAGTGGGATAGAAGAAAACAAGGTAAATATGAGTAAAAAAATCGAAGAGCGAAAAAAATGGAAATAATTAGGAATAAAACAACTTTACATCTGAAAAAAAAGTGATAGTGGGATTAAAGAAAATAAGGTAAATAAGAGTAAAAAATCGAAGAGGCTTTTAGTAGAGTAAAAAAAATAAAAATTATCCGTTGATCGAGTAACAAAATAGGAACAAAACAACAACAAAAAACTGCGCATCTGGAAGGGAAAAAGAGATAGAGGGATAGAAGATAAGTTAGTAAAAAATCGAAGAGGCCCTTAGCGAAATGAAAATATAGAAATGACAACCTTTTGATCGAGTAACAAAATAAGAACAAAACAACAACAAAAACTACGCATCTGAAGAGAAAAAGAGATAGAGGGATAGAAAAAAAAGATAAAGTAGTAAAAAATGGAAGAGGCTTTTTGTAGAATGAAAAAAATGTAAATAATTATCCGTCGGTCGAGTAACAAAATAGGAACAAAATAACAACTGGGCATCTGAAGGAAAAAAAGTGATAGTGAGCTACAAGAAAAAAGATAAATATGAATAAAAGATCGAAGAGGCTTTTAGTAGAATGAAAAAAAAGGAAATAATTAGGAATAAAACAACACCTACGCATCTGAAGAAAAAAGTGAGAGGGATTGAAGAAAGAAAGATATATATGAGTAAAAAAAAACAAAAGGCTTTTTAGTTGAATGAAAAAAAATGGATGTAATTAGCCGTGGATCGAATAACAAAATAAACAAAACAACCAAAAATACGAAACTGGAAGGGAAAAGAGATAGAGGGATATAAAAAAAAATTAGTAAAAACTAGAAGAGGCTTTTAGTAGAATGAAAAAATGGAAATAAATATCCGTTGATCAAGAATAAAAACAACAACAAAAACTACGCATTTGAAGGGAAAAACAGATAGAGAAATAGAAAAAAAACGAAATTAGAGTGAAAAGTAGAAAAGCTTAACAGTATAATGAAAGAAATGGAACTCGCAAAAAACACCAAAAACTGAAGTGAAAAAAACGATGGAGTAATAGAATAAAAAAAAGATAAATTAGAGTTAAATATAGAACAGTTTATCAGCAGAAAGAGGAAACAAAAAAAAGAAAAAAGATAGGGAAAGGAAAAATGGTGAAAATAATAAAAGACAAAACCGATTATACTTAGAGAGAAGGAATATTGGTGAGTGGATAAAGTGCAGTTATAACAGAACACTTACGGACATATAAAAAATGGAGAGAGAGAGAGAGAGAGAGAGAGAGAGAGAGAGAGAGAGAGAGAGAGAGAGAGAGAGAGAGAGAGAGAGAGAGAGAGAGAGAGAGAGAGAGAGAGAGAGAGAGAGAGAGAGAGAGAGAGAGAGAGAGAGAGAGAGAGAGAGAGAGAGAGATGAAAACACTGAATAAACAAGACCAACACAGAGTAAGAGAACTAAAGTCTAGAGAACAATGAACAGTTGGAAGATGAAGGGAAGGGGAGGGAAAGAGAGAAAGAAAAACAAGACTAAAATATATCAAGAGAATACAGGAAGATAAGAAAAGGGTGGAAGGAGGAAGAGAAGAGGAAGGGAGATGAAAGAGGGATGGAGAAAGGGAAGGGAGGAAAGGAAGGAAGGAGGGAGAGAAGAGGAAGGAAAAGAAGGAAGGAGAGAAGGAGGGAAAGGCCGAGGAGGGACGGGAAGGGCAGGTGTAGGAAGGGAGTATGGGATTAGAAGATGGGAAGATGGTGTGAAAGAAAATGGGAAGATGATGTGAAATAAAATGGGAAGATGATGTGAAATAAAATGGGAAGATGATGAGAAAGAAAATGGGAAGATGATGTTAAATAAAATGGGAAGATGATGAGAAAGAAGATGGGAAGATGATGTGAAATAAAATGGGAAGATGATGAGAAAGAAAATGGGAAGATGATGAGAAAGAAAATGGGAAGATGATGAGAAAGAAAATGGGAAGATGATGAGAAAGAAAATGGGAAGATGATGTGAAATAAAATGGGAAGATGATGAGAAAGAAAATGGGAAGATGATGAGAAAGAAAATGGGAAGATGATGGGAAATAAAATGGGAAGATGATGGGAAAGAAAATGGGAAGATGATAAGAAAGAAAATGGGAAGATGATGGGAAAGAATATGGGGAGATGATGATAAAGAAAATAAGAAGATGATGTGAAAGAAAATGGGAAGATGATGGGAAAGAAAATGGGAAGATGATGTGAAAGAAAATGGGAAGATGATGGTGAAGAAAATGGGAAGATGATGAGAGAGAAAATGGGAAGATGATGGGAAAGAAAATGGGAAGATGATGGGAAAGAAAATGGGAAGATGATGAGAGAGAAAATGGGAAGATGATGGGAAAGAAAATGGGAAGATGATGAGAGAGAAAATGGGAAGATGATGTGAATGAAAATGGGAAGATGATGTGAAAGAAAATGGGAAGATGGTGTGAATGAAAATGGGAAGATGATGGTAAAGAAAATGGGAAGATGATGGGAAAGAAAATGGGAAGATGGTGTGAATGAAAATGGGAAGATGATGTGAATGAAAATGGGAAGATGATGAGAATGAAAATGGGAAGATGATGTGAATGAAAATGGGAAGATGATGTGAATGAAAATGGGAAGATGATGAGAAAGAAAATGGGAAGAAGGTTGGAATGAAAATGGGAAGATGATGTGAATGAAAATGGGAAGATGATGAGAAAGAAAATGGGAAGATGGTGTGGATGAAAATGGGAAGATGATGTGAAAGAAAATGGGAAGATGATGTGAATGAAAATGGGAAGATGATGAGAAAGAAAATGGGAAGATGATGTGAATGAAAATGGGAAGATGATGTGAATGAAAATGGGAAGATGATGAGAAAGAAAATGGGAAGATGGTGTGAATGAAAATGGGAAGATGATGAGAAAGAAAATGGGAAGATGATGTGAATGAAAATGGGAAGATGATGTGAATGAAAATGGGAAGATGATGTGAATGAAAATGGGAAGATGATGAGAAAGAAAATGGGAAGATGATGGTGAAGAAAATGGGAAGATAAAATGAAAGAAAATGGGAAGATGATGTGAAAGAAAATGGGAAGATGATGTGAAAGAAAATGGGAAGATGATGTGAAAGAAAATGGGAAGATGATGGGAAAGAAAATGGGAAGATGATGTGAAAGAAAATGGGAAGATGATGATAAAGAAAATGGGAAGATGATGGTGAAGAAAATGGGAAGATAATATGAAAGAAAATGGGAAGATGATGTGAAAGAAAATGGGACGATGATGTGAAAGAAAATGGGAAGATGATGAGAAAGAAAATGGGAAGACGATGAGAAAAAAAATGGGAAGATGGTGTGAATGAAAATGGGAAGATGATGTGAAAGAAAATGGGAAGATGATGGGAAAGAAAATGGGAAGATGATGAGAATGAAAATGGGAAGATGATGGGAAAGAAAATGGGAAGATGATGAGAATGAAAATGGGAAGATGATGTGAAATAAAATGGGAAGATGATGGGAAAGAAAATGGGAAGATGATGTGAAATAAAATGGGAAGATGATGGAAAAGAAAATGGGAAGATGATGTGAATGAAAATGGGAAGATGATGGGATAGAAAATGGGAAGATGATGGGAAAGAAAATGGGAAGATGATGTGAATGAAAATGGGAAGATGATGGGAAAGAAAATGAGAAGATGGTGGGAAAGAAAATGGGAAGATGATGTGAATGAAAATGGGAAGATGATGGGAAAGAAAATGGGAAGATGATGGGAAAGAAAATGGGAAGATGATGGGAAAGAAAATGGGAAGATGATGGGAAAGAAAATGGGAAGATGATGGGAAAGAAAATGGGAAGATGATGGGAATGAAAATGGGAAGATGATGGGAAAGAAAATGGGAAGATGATGAAAAAAGAAAATGGGAAGATGATGTGAATGAAAATGGGAAGATGATGGAAAAGAAAATGGGAAGATGATGTGAATGAAAATGGGAAGATGATGGGAAAGAAAATGGGAAGATGTAAAAGAAAATGGGAAGATTATGGAAAAGAAGGTGGGAAGATGTGAAAGAAATTGGGAAGATGTAAAAGAAAATGGGAGGATGATGTGAAAGAAGAGAGAGAGAGAGAGAGAGAGAGAGAGAGAGAGAGAGAGAGAGAGAGAGAGAGAGAGAGAGAGAGAGAGAGAGAGAGAGAGAGAGAGAGAGAGAGAGAGAATGGGAAGATGTAACAAAAAAATGGGAAGATGATGGAAAAAAAGATGGGAGGATGATGGGAAAGGAGATGGGAAGATGATGTAAAAGAAAATGGGAAAATGATGGGAAAGAAAATTGGATGATGATGGAAAAGAAGATGGGAAGATGTGAAAGAAAACGAGAAGATGATGTAAGAGGAGATAGAAAGATGGTAGGCAGGTTAAGGAAGGAAGGAAGGGCGAAGGAAGGGAAGAAGGTGAAGATGGAAGGGAAGGGAGAGGGAGAGGAGAGTTAAGAGAGGAAGGGATGAAAATGAAGGAAGGGAGGAAAGGGAGAGAGAGCAGAGGTACAGTTATTTGAGAGAGGTAAGGATGAAGGTGAAGGAAGGGAGAAATAATGAAAGGTACAAGAGGGAGAAAGGGAGGACAGTTAAAGAAAGGAAGGAATGAAATAGAGGAGGTTGTAGTAAAGGAGGGAAGGAGGAGGAAGGTAAAGTAAGTGAGAGTAGAGAGAGGGAGGAAGGTGAGGAAGGGAGAGAGAGAGAGAGAGAGGTAAGAGAGGATGGGAAGGAGAGATGAAGGGGAGTGGTATAGAAAGGTGAATAAAGGGAGGGGAGAGGTAAAGAAAGGAGGAAAGTGAGAGGGAAGGGTGAGGCAGTGAGGGAGGGAGGAGGGAGGTAATGGAGGATGGATAAGGAAAGGAGGGAAGGAGGAGAGAGATTAAGTACGTGAGGGAGGGAGAGAGGAAGGAAGGTGAAGGAAGGGAAGGGAGATGGAGAGAAGAGGTACGGGAGAAAGAGCAAATGAAGAGGTTAATGAAGAGGAGAGGGTTAGAGGAGAGGTAAGAAAGGGAGTGAGGGAGGGAGGTAGAACAGGTATAGGACGGGAAAGAGGAAATGGAGGAAGGTTAAGGAAAGGAGGGAAGGAAGAAAGAGATCAAATAAGTGAGGGAGGGAGAGAGGAAGGAAGGTGAAGGAAGGGAAGGGAGATGGAGAGAAGAAGTAAGGGAGAGAGAGCAGAGGATGAGGTAAATGAAATGAAAGGAGAGGAGGGGAAAGGTAAGTGGAGAGGAACAGAGGAGAGGTAAGCGAGGGAGGGAGGGAGAGAGGAAGGTGAAGGAAGGGAAGGAAGATGGAGAGAAGAGGTGAAGGAGAGATAGCAAATGAGGAGGTAAATGAAGAGGAGAGGGGGGGACAAGTAAGGGAGAGGTCGGGCAGGTAATGGTATGAGCTGCTCACCTGATGCTGTGTGACCTGTAGAAGTGGACGGGCGAGTGTGTCATCCAGTTCTTCATCCACAACACCCGCTCCGGCACGTCACACCGCCACGCGTTGCCGCTCAGCTTGGCCACACACACACACACACACACACACACACACACACACAGACACACACACACACAGACACACACACACACACACACACACACACACACACACACAGACACAGACACACACACACACACACACACACACACACACACACACACACACACACACACACACACACACACACACACACACACACACACACACACACACACACACACACACACACACACACACACACACACACACACACAGACACAGACACAGACACACAAACCCACGAAGGAAGAAAAGGAAAAAAAAATGGCATTAGAATCATTGAACGAATTTTTTTCACACATACACTTAAATACACACACACACACACACACACACACACACACACACACACACACACACACACACACACACACACACACACACACACACACACACACACACACAGACACACAAACACACACGAGGGAAGGAAAGGAAAAAAAAGAGCATTAGAATCATTGAGCAAACTTTTCACACACACACACACACACACACACACACACACACACACACACACACACACACACACACACACACACACACACACACACACACACACACACACACACACACACACACACACACACACACACACACACACACACACACACACACACACACACACACACACACACACACACACACACACACACAGACACAGACACAGACACACAAACACACGAAGGAAGAAAAGGAAAAAAAAAAAGCATTAGAATCATTGAACGAATTTTTTCACACATACACAAATACACACACACACACACACACACACACACACACACACACACATACACACACACACACACACACACACACACACACACACACACACACACACACACACACAGACACACAAACACAAACACACGAAGGAAGAAAAGGAACAAAAAAAAAGCATTAGAATCATTGAACGAATTTTTTTCACACATACACATAAATACACACACACACACACACACACACACACACACACACACACACACAGACACACACACACACACACACACACACACACACAGACACAGACACACAAACACACACGAGGGAAGAAAAGGAAAAAAAAGAGCATTAGAATCATTGAGCAAATTTTCCACACACACACACACACACACACACACACACACACACACACACACACGAAGGAAGGAAAGGAAAAAGAAAAGAGCATCAGAATCATTGAACGATTTTTTTCACACATACACTTAAACACACACACACACACACACACACACACACACACACACACACACACACACACACACACACACACACACGGAAAAAATAAAAAGACAAGAGAAAGACGAAACTGCATCATACGGTTTTCATATTGATTCAAACACATACTCTCTCCTCCTCCTCCTCCTCCTCCTTCTCCTCCTCCTCTTGCTCCTCCTCCTGCTCCTATTGCTTCTGTTCCTGCTCTTCCAACACACTCACGCAAGACACCAAACCATTAGCATCATAAAAAGAATGCGTTTTACACTTCCCCGCACAAGCAGGTTACAAGACCGACAACGTTCATATCACAGCAGGAATGTATTTTATGGCCTGTTAGCGTACGTGAGGAAGAGAAGGGAGAGGAGAGAGTAGAAGAGAGATGCGAAGAGAAGGGAAGCGAAAGGAAAGGAAGAGAAAAGCAAAGAAGATGAGAGGAGAGGAGAAAAGAGAAGAGAAGACAAGGGAAAAGAAGAAAAAGGATGAAATGAGAGGAGAGGATAGGAAGAGGAGACGAGAGGGTAGATGAGACGAAAGGAGAGAAGAGAAATAGAAGAGAGAAAAGATGATAAAATGAGGGCTTTAATCCCCCATGAGGCGTATTATTATATGTTTCAACCAGAGTACTTAAGATGGAGAGATACTCTAATATGCTATGGCTCGTAAGATATCGATATATTTTATGTTTTAATGATCTTATAGCACGTTCGCAAATAGAATCCTACGTTTCTTGTGAAAAGACACTATACACAAAAATGTTCATTTTTCTCAAAAATGACTCGACGTCTTTATTGTAAAATTCTCTTCCTCTATCTGAAAAAATGCGACTATATCCTTGTGCTTCCAACTTTCCCAAAAATTCTAGGAAAAGCTCGAGCCATATCCACACCAGTTTTCCGTTTCAATGGTTCACCAAACATATACCTGGAAAAGACATCAATACACACCAAAATAAATCGCGTACCTTCATTATACTTTTTCAAAGCCCCAAGATCTGCAAGATCGCAGGATAAAATAATTCTAGGACCTGCAGAGACCACTTTACGACGGGGATACTTTTTTCTTTGGAGCTTATGGAGTGTATAGACACGTGAGCCTTTCAAAAATTCTTTAACATCCTTAAGTCTAATATTCGGTTCAACATTTTTTGCTGGTCTATATAACTTGTCAAAAGGCCCAAGTCCAGCAGGAGAAGTAGGATTGTAATATATACTTCTAAGTAGGCTCTCCATAAGTGTATACAATCTCACATGGGTTCTCCCCGGCAATATTTGATCGGAACTTTAATTTAGGCTTAGTATTTATCCCTAAATCCAGCAATATATACCATAGGGTTTAAGTAGTACTGCTTTTTTTGTGTATTTCTAAAACATCCGCCACCAGTTTTTTCCCATATATTTGCCTGAAGATACATTCAAGCTGTCCCATGTATCTCATTCGCAGTAAAATAAAATGCGTGGCATTAAGGGATATATCCCTGGCATATGGACCTTTAATGAAAAGATTTTGTGTTATCATCACCACGCTCAAGTTTGAATGCCGAACTTTAATAAAAGCTTCCACTACTGTCTGGGATTGCGTTGCCTTCAGATAGATATCATCCAGCGCAAGTAACACTTTATCGAGAGGATTCACATCTTCCAAAGGATTAACGATGTCTTTGGAGACTAAAAGTTTGTGAGAAACAGTCTCATCATCTTGACGGGGATGATAACTGACACCATATATATATATATATATATATATATATATATATATATATATATATATATATATATATATATATATATATATATATATATATATATATATATATATATATATATATATATATATAAGAATAGGTGAAACACACACTTTGCGTAAGAGGTCTTATATAGCAACGCGGAAGGCGGTTCCGTCAGTGGAGTGATTTAGGTAACACGCTTGTCCTTGGTCACGGTTTGTCCTTGAGCGTGGTTGCCTATGAGGTAGCTCCATCCTCTCACTAGAGATCATTCCAGCTCCCCAATAGCGTGGGCGAACACTGTCACATCATGAGACGTTACAAAAGGTGTTCAAAATGTGGAGTTAACATTACTACTGAGAAGTTTCACTATTGTATAAAGTGTCCAAAGTGTTCACGCTATGTTGACATTCATCGACAGCCATTACACAGAAGAGCTAATGTATTACAATTTTTTTATGTATATCTTTAAGTGTAAAGGGGGTGATTTAATAAGAACAAGTAAATCAGTAGATTCTAATAAATTTCAGCTGGCGTGGGTGGGTCATCAAAGACATTGAGGCGACCGGAGAAACCCTCAGCCTCTTAGAGGAGAGGTTGAGGGTTTCTCCGGTCGCCTGAATTTCTTTGATGACCCACCCACGCCAGCTGAAATTTATTAGAATCCACTGATTTGATTGAGAGAAATCGAAACCTGGGTAGACCGAGTATTAGTCGAAGGACAACTTCCACATCAACAATCAATGATGATCTCTCCAATCAAGCTTCAACAAGTACTGGAATACGTGCTTCAGCTGATGATTGGGGTATGTTTTTTTTTCATATTTCGTTTACAAGTTGATCAACAAATTGGATTCTGTCTACATGTTTCCATTCATAAGTTCGAGTAAGTTTATTTATTTATTTATTTATTTTCGGTTACAGCTATGTTTCGAGATAGATCCGAAGTCTTGAGTCATAGAAGAAGCCCATCTGCCGACAGTGACCTATCTGCTCTCTCTGGGGACCCTGCAGATGGAGGATATCCCGTCTCGAGCTCGAATGGAGGAGGAGGAGGAGGAAATAACCTTCTCCAGAATGAAGACTCTATAGATAATGAGTTTCCCAATATTGAACACAATGACATGCCAACACTTAGTCATCGGCTTACCTTTTTTGACAATAATTTATCCCAAATAAGGTTCACAGTTCCCCAGTCTCATACTCGTGACCCTGTCTTAACTCTATTAGATTTCGTGGAATATTTTCAGGAAGTGATTGCTGGGGAGCTTACTCGAATGCGTTCACCTTCAGCAGGTGTTTATCTCGTCTTCGCACTGAACCTAACACGGGAACCTATTGTTGTAGGAGAGGACGCAGAAAGGCTTCATTATATGCACACGCCTAGGCTCTTTGTTACCCATAATACTATTCTTCAGATGCTTAATTCCTTTCAGGACTATGTTCATCGTCATATAGACGATAAGCTATCTCTGGTTGAGGGTAGTGGATTCATTTTGGATAATACTAAATTTATAGATATATTCATATCCAGGAATGCTGTTCCACAGGCCATAGGAAACTATGTGAAGTTTCCGTCATCTGTCAGAGGGGGTACACATATATTTAATCCTCTCCCAGTGCGTGATCTTGACAAGAATGCTTGCATTGTACAGTGCTTGGCTGCTTATAAACTTATCTCTGTTAAAAGGAAAGTCGCCCAAAGAGATGTAAATTCCTGGTCACAGTGCGCGACCATTATCAAAACTAAACGGACAAAGCCACCACTGGAAACATCATATCTCATCTCATACTAAATCAGCTTTCTCGAGGCTGGGCGTTCTGTACCGTCTCCGCCAGTTCTTCTCCCCTGCACAGTTGCTGTCCATATACAGGGGCCTTGTCCGCCCTCGTATGGAGTATGCATCTCATGTGTGGGGGGGGTCCACTCACACAGCTCTTCTGGACATAGTGGAGGCTAAGGCTCTTCGTCTCATCAGCTCTCCTCCTCATACTGATAGTCTTCTACCTCTTAAATTCCGCCGCAATGTTGCCTCTCTTTCTATCTTCTATCGATATTTCCACGCTGACTGCTCTTCTGAACTTGCTAACTGCATGCCTCCCCTCCTCCCGCGGCCCCGCTGCACTCGACTTTCTACTCATGCTCATCCCTATACTGTCCAAACTTAACCAACATCTTCACTCTTTCATCCCTCACGCTGGTAAACTCTGGAACAATCTTCCTTCATCTGTATTTCCTCCTGCCTACGACTTGAACTCTTTCAAGAGGAGGGTATCAGGACACCTCTCCTCCCGTATTTGATCTTGCTTTCGGCCACCTCTTTTGTTTCTTATTTAGGAGCAGCGAGTAGCGGGCTTTTTTTTTTAGTATTGTTTTCTTTTTTTGTGTGCCCTTGAGCTGCCTCCTTTGTTGTAAAAAAAAAAAAAAAAAAACCATGGGAGTTAATAGACAGACTTGAAAGCCAAAACAAGATGAGTATATTTGTGTATTCCTTATCACGGGAGAAGTCTGAGTATGAAATCTCACTTGTAAGAGTAGGATGTGATAAATACAGCTATTCAGCAGTATCCTTATTACTTTTAGAGAATCAACACTGTTGTCTAATTAAAAACCTTATTGCAAATTTTACAAGAAAACGTAACAATTCAATGAGTCCTTTTTTTGTCGCATTTGTTTGTACGACTTCCAAAACAGTGATGATAAGCAAAATCATTCAAAGTTCTGTTCTTAGATACAGAAAAAGGTTCTACCTTCTCAAGCCTCAAAATTAGCATTTACTCATTTCTCAAAATCTTACTCACCGGATTTCATATACTATGTGGATTTTGAGAGCTTACTGTCAAGCGAAAGCAAAGACCCACACATTTTAAATACACATCATCCTATTGCCTATACATATATAATATGCAATCGGGATGATCTAATTATGGATCATTTCACTTATATTGGGGAAGATGCAGCTACTCATTTCATTAATAAAGTCACTCTGTCTTATGAAAACCTGAAGGCGGTCATACCTTCCTACCCAATCCACATGGGAACGGAGGATGGGGAAAGCTTTCAGTCACTGAACATGTACGGTGTTTGTGATTCTCTATTCAAAGGAAGTAAAGACAAAAATCAGGCACCATAATCATCACTAACGATTTAACAATTTTGTTGGTGCATATTGTAGCAGGTGTAATCTTCAGATTAAAGACAACTCTAGCAGGTTCGTTGTTGTGGCTCATAACATGAGCTACGACGCCGGGCTACTTCTTGAGGAGATGACTCAAGAACTACCTATTGAGGTTTTGTGTAAACATAGGCTTAAATTTTTCAGAGTTGATATAGGAAAACTGCGATTTATAGATAGTCACGGATTTATGAGCTAAAGTTCACATTCAGTCAGGGGGATCTTTAAAGTTCATAAATTCAATAATTAATCACTTAGATGATCAGGTAGGGCAGAGCTTACTTTCAGGGAAGCAAGTCTTTCCATATGAATATGTGAACTCTATTGAAAAACTAGAAGAGTCATCCTTCCCTCCACGTGAAGCTTTCTACAGTCAGCTGAAAGGAGTCCATATTACAGAACAAGAATATTCTCAAGCTATTAGGGTGTGGGAAAGCTTTGGTTGTCATACTTTGAAAGACTACTTGTGTCTGTATCTGAAAGTGGACTGCGGTCTACTCGCTGATACATTTACGGCTTGGATGAGAACATTACAGGGTCAATATGACCTAGACATACCAAACTACGTTTCATTGCCTTCGTTCAGCTTCGATAGTTGGCTGAAATCTTCAAAGACTGAAATTGAACTGTTATCAGATTTGTCACTAATTAGTTAAATACAAAAAAATATAAGAGGAGGTTTCACCAGTGGCATACGACGTTAGGTTAAAGCCAATAATAAACACATCAATCCAAACTTCAATAGCATTAAAGATAAATCTAATTATATACTCTATCTAGATTTCAATAGTCTTTATGCTTCAGTAATGTGTGAGCCTCTTCCTATAAGTGGAATAAGAAGACTCACCGAAAGTGAGATTAAAGAATTTATTTCTAATGATATAATGCAGATCCCTACTGATGGGGATATTGGCTACTGGTTTCTTTGTAACACTAAACCAGTATCTCCCTTGGTGGCCTAGCAAACTGATGACTTCCCACTTGGGTTGGAGCATCTGGAAATATCTTTGGATGATCTGTCGCCTTACTCCAAAGAAGTATTAAATATGGAGGGAAGAAAGTATCCCAAAACAACCACAAAGCTGGCGGGGTCTCACGCTGCAAAAAAAGATTACCTTATTGCCCTCCCCCTACTTCAACTCTATATGAAGCATAGCGTTGAAATTGATAAAGTGCATGCCATATTCAGTTTTAGGCAGGAGCCATATCTGAAAAATTATATAACTAAGAACATTGATCTGCGTAATAAGGCCACAGACAAAATCACTAAATGTATGTATAAACTTAGTAATAACGCCCTTTTCGGTAAATTTCTATTATATCCTAAAAATTATGCTACGGAGACAAAGGTATGTCGCAACAGAAAGGATTTTTTGAAATCTGTGAGGAGTCCATACTTTAAAAGTCGCCAAAGATTCACTTTTCCTATCCACAGTTCGTCGGTTTCATGATTCTAGAGCTGGCTAAATGTAAGTTGTACCATTTCTGGTATGACATCCTAAAAACACATTATGGGGAAAAAGTGCAAGGTATCTATACCGATACAGATTCATACATTTTTTCCCTGGAATGTTCTGATATTTTTTCTAGAGCTACAAAAACAACCACTTGCAGATTGGATTGATACCTCAAATTTTCCTCCTCATCATCCTCTATATGATGAGCCCTGTAAGGGGAAGCTGGGTCTTTTGAAAAGTGAGGTGGTGGAGAAGCTGATCTCAGAAGTATGTTGCTTAAAACCGAAAATGTATTCCTTGCTTTTGCACTCAGGGGATGAAATGATAACAAGTAAAGTGATTCCTGGGAATGAGAGAAAGAAGCTCACACATGAACTATATCGGGAAACTCTCAGGGGTAGGGATTCACACTTCATCACAGTTGCTAATATAATCAATCGTCAGGGGCAAATTAGCACGGTACAGACAAAGAAAAGAGTTTTAAGTTTCTTTGAAGATAAGAGATATTACCTATCTTCAAATGAATCTGTATCTTATGGTCATCCTCGATGTAAAGAAGAGGTTATTAAAGAAGAGACAATTTCCCCATCTGAATCAGAAATAGGTATGTATGGTATAGCACAGAAGAAGTAGATATTATGTGTGCTCACGCAGAAGAAGAAGAAGAAGAAGAAGAAGAAGAAGAAGAAGAAGAAGAAGACGAAGAAGAAGAAGAAGAAGAAGAAGAAGAAGAAGATGAAGCTGAAAAGAAAAAAGAAGATGAAGAAGAAAGTCTCTGGTATTCTTGCAAAGAACAGCTTGGCTTGCGATATTTTAAGAAGAGGTGTTTATCCCAAGGAGAAACAGGTAAAAAAAAAGGCGGGTCACAGGAAAATATTTTTTGTTAAGAGAAGCTAGACAGTAGGGGAAACTTTGTGAAGAGAGAAGTATTAGATGGAAGGTTTTATGTAATGAAAGATGATTTATGTTGAAGTTTATGTAAAGGAGCTGGGTTTAGGTTATAGGTTAAAGTGATTTCTTTGTAACATATAAATCCAAAGATTGTATAACTGAAAAGAAACTTCTACTATATTCCCTCATATTCTATAAATAGAAGAAATATTCATGAATTGTTTTGTTTAGATTTTTTTAATTAATTACATGATAACTTATATAGATTTTTATACTTAATTACATGATAATATATATATATATATATATATATATATATATATATATATATATATATATATATATATATATATATATATATATATATATATATATATATATATATATGTGTGTGTATGTTAAACAATAAAAACAAACGCGAATAAATTTTCATATTTTTTATATTTTATATTATTAGAAGAATAGTTAAGTATATTTCTTTCTTTATCTTAACCGTGTGAGAAGGTGGTAGTTGACTAGTCGAACTTGTATGAAAAAAACATGAATAATCTTGTCATCTTACTTTCATCATACTATGTAACATCATTGCTAAAACTAAAATAAATAAAAAAATGTTTGCATGCAAGCACGTCCAATCCTCTCCCACTCAGACACCTGGTCCTGTCCTGGCTTGTTGTATTCGAGACTGCCGCATTTGAGGCTGCTGCATTTCTGGCTTGTTGTATTCGAGGGTGCTGCATTTGAAGCTACTGAATTTCTGGCTTGTTGTATTCGAGGCTGCTGCATTTGAGGCTGCTGCATTTCTGGCTTGTTGTATTCGAGGCTGCTCCATTTGAAGCTGCTGAATTTCTGGCTTGTTGTATTCGAGGCTGCTGCATTTGAGGCTGCTGCATTTCTGGCTGCTGCATTTGAGGCTGCTGCGACTGAGGCCAGCTATGACTGAGGCTTCTGCGACTGAGGCCTGCTGCGACTGAGGCTGCTGCGACTGAGGCCTGCAGCGACAAGGGGCTGCTGGACACCTCAGGACACCTCAGGACACCTCTCATCCCGAAACTGACCTCTCTGTCGGCCACCTCTTTTGATTCTTTTTTTAGGAGCATCGAGTAGTGGGCTTTTTTTTTATTATTTCCTTTTTTTTGTGCCCTTGAGCTGTCTCCGTTGTTGTTAAAAAAAAAAATATATATCCCCTATTCTTTGACAACACACAGCTATCACCTTTTTCAACACTAAACATCCTCGGTCTATCCTTAACTCAAAATCTCAACTGGAAACTTCATATATTTTATCTTACTAAATCAGCTTCCTTGAGCCTGGGCGTTCTGTACCGTCTCCGCCAGTTCTTCTCCTCAGCACGGTTGCTATCCATTTACAGGGGTCTTGTCCGCCCTCGTATGGAGTATGCATCTCACGTGTAGGGGAAATCCACTCACACAGCACTCTTGGACGGAGTGGAGTATAAGGCTCTTCGTCTCATCAGCTCTCCTCCTCTTACTAATAGTCTTCTACCTCTTACATTTCGCCGCCATGTTGCCTCTCTTTCTATATTCTATCGAAGTTTTCATGCTGACTGCTCTTCCGAACTTGCTAACTGCATGCCTCCCCCCTTCCCGCGGTCTCGCAACACTCGACTTTCTACTCAAGCACATCCCTTTACTGTCCAAATCCCTTACGCAAGAGTTAACCAGTATCTTCACTCTTTCATCCCTCACGCTGGTAAACTCTGGAACAATCCTCCTTCATCTGTATTTCCTCCTGCCTATGACTTAAACTCTTTCAAGAGAAGGGTATCAGGACGACTCTCCTCCCGAAATTATCCTATCTCTCGACCACTCCTTTAACTGTTTTTAGGAGCAGTGAATATCAGCCTATTTATTTTAACATTTGTTGCCTTTTTTTTTTATGCCCTTGAACTGACTCCTCTGCTGTAAAAAAAAATCGTGGACATGAACACGTCAACAGTAGATCAATAATAAATCGTCTCACACAAACTTGCCATCTATAACAAAAGATGCGTCGATAGCTTATCTCAAAGGCGAAAATAATAATAGTTCTGTAAAGGAATGTAACAAAAAAAGTTAAATTAATAAAGGTGTACACGGAGATAAAATAAACGATTCTAACCCCCACATATTTGCCACCTAAAAAAAACTTGCGTCGATAACTTGTCTTCATTTGAATGAAAATGATTGTTAAATAAAGGTCAGTGAAAGCATATAGAGGATAAACGGAAATAAATAATAAACAACAACACATCATAAAATTAAACATGCACATTTTTCGTCAATAAGAAAACATGCGCTGATAGCTTGTCTTTATTGGGGTGAGAATTATTGTTTTGTTAAGGTAAGGAAAAAACATAGCAGATGATAATGGAATAAACGAGAGTATATATATTAAAACAGCTCCAGCTCAAATACACACGCAAATTTGCCAGCCATAACACTAAATGAATCGATATATTTTGTTTACGTGATGGTAATATTTGTATGGTAAATTGAAACAGAATAGCACAGAACATGGATATAAACGGAAAATAATTAAGTGGCCCAACAGACACACACAGACACCTGCCGCCGATGACAAAACTTACGTCGATTGTTTTTGCCCAGAGGGATGAAAATGAGAGGTTGGCAAAGGGGAGTAAAACATTATGGCAAATATGACAACAAATGAAAATAACGAATACACAGCAATACAAACAAACATGCAAATTTGCCACCCATAACAAAATATGCGTCAATAACTTCAGTTGAGAGTGATCAAAATAACTGTTATGTAATGTGTAGAGAAGCAAAATGGCGTATAATAATGAAACATGCGGGAAAAAAAGTTACAGACCCCGTAACACACAGCAAACTTCATTGAACAAAACACACATCGATAGGTTTATAAATAGTAAAAAAAAAAAAAAAATATTGTAAGACTTAAATTAATAGGGAAAAAATAAGATTCCACAAAGTATGTGACACATATATACAGCAAACAAAGGTATTGGCTCATTCATAGATACAGCGTCGATAGATTACGTAAAGGCAAAAGAGTTAGGGAAAAACAAACCCAGGGAGAGTGACAAAGAAAAAAATAAATAAACGGAGGGAAAAAGTGAAGGGGAAATTAAATAAGCTCAGAGTGTAACTATTTTATGGGAATATGATCAGGGGGAAATAAGTGGAAATGAAACAAGTGGAAGGGAAATAACTCGAAAATGATGAGACAAAGAAACTGAAAAATAAACGGGCGAAATAAGAATAAGGGATATATTTAAAATAAAAATAATTAAGCTAATAGGAAGATAAATGTAAGGGATATAAGTGTTTGGGAATAAACGCAGAAGTAATGCGACAAAGAATATGAAAAAAAGAAACGGAGGGAATAAACTGGACCGACTTAAACATTCGCGGGAATCTGTCATGAAATAAATCACTCGTCAATGGATTTTGAGAATAAATAACAGCAACAAATCAGAAATAACATTAACGAATAAGTAGAAAGACAACTATGAAATAAGCATTGGAATAAGCTGAAAAATCAAATATTCGCGATAACCCGAATTCAAATAAGCTACGAGTCAATAGGTTTTGTGAATAGTAGAAAAGTAAACACGAATAAGGTCAACGGACAGAGTGAGAGAGAAACTGAAGAATAAGCGTGAGAGTTAGCTACGAACAACATCAACAAACCAGTAATAAATCTACAGTTCGTAGATTTTGTTTCTTATATATAAAACAAAAGTAAAAAACGAACAAAGAGAAACTGAAGAATAAACGTCGAAATAAAATAAACAAGACATCTATAGGCTATTCGTGGACATGAACAAGTCAATACTAAATCAAGTGGTCCATATTTTTATAATCAGTAAAGATTAAACAAAACAAAATGAACGAATAGAGCGATAAACTAATAAATGTACGAGGGATTAGGCTACGCAGACATCAATAAAGGCTGAAATCAAACAAGCCTCAAATATATCAAGCTTTGATCGTTTCTGATTAATTGCATATGTTATAGTAGGATATCAATGTATTATTATTATTTAATATCGCCACCAATTAGGCATACAATTGTCAATGGAAAAACCCCACGACAGATAGATCACGCCACCTTATAGGAATGTCGTCCGTCAGTGTTTACCGTCTTAGTTTTATACACTTCGCACTCCGATGGTGCGTGGAGGTCACCTTGACATACGTGACCAATTGTAACAATTATTTTCCAACCTGTAACTCGTCTCTCCTTCACGAGAGTCCGACTGACACACAACGACAGTCGCTCTCGCTCCGTCGCTTCTTGTACATAAAGGCTACGAATATAATTCGCCTTAAGGAAGCTGAAGTCTTAATCAACACCCTTTAAACGCCCCCCGACAAGCCCGTTACATTTGGTTGGCAGCGGTCACCCCGCGCCTGTGCCTTCGCTACCTCGTTCTCCTCCACGCCACGAGTACTCACCAACAAACTCCGGGGACAGGCGTACAAGGGAAGAAGGAGTCAACGCACCTGCCGTCCGCGGCAACGCACCAGCCGTCCGCGGCATCTCACAAGGCGCCCACCTACGTGCAACTCACAAGGCGCCAGCTACAAGCATCTCACACGGCGCCCACCTACGTGCAACTCACAAGGCGCCAGCTACAAGCATCTCACAAGTCGCCACCTACGTGCAACTCAGAAGGCGCCAGCTACAAGCATCTCACAAGTCGCCACCTACGTGCAACTCACCAGGCGCCGGCTACAAGCAACTCTACAGGCGTCCCGCCTCCAAGCCTCGAGCACACCAGCTACAAGCAACTCTACAGGCGTCCAGCCTACAAGCCTCGAGCACACCAGCTACAAGCAACTCTACAGGCGTCCAGCCTACAAGCCTCGAGCACACCAGCTACAAGCAACTCTATAGGCGTCAAGCCTACAAGCCCCGAGCACACCCTCCGGCCTACGCAGCCGAACGCGAGGGCCACAATCTACAAGCCGCTCCCCCGCTTCAAGCCAGCACTGCTACGAACACTGCAAGCCACTCCACGATACGGCGGAAGTATTCACACCAGCAAGGAGGAGGCACGCCCCGCTGACCTTGGGACACCCCGCATGCCCCTCGCTCCACAGCTGGCGGCACCACCGCCGCTGCCGGGAGCATCGGCCCAAACCTCTTCCGGCAAACAGTCAGCAAGGGTACCCGCGGCCATCTCCCGGTGACTGCAAGCTGTTCCCACTACCGTTTCTTGCAAGGCGTCTTCTCAAGAGGTTACACACCCAAGTCGTCTTATCTGCCACCGCCGCCCATCTCTTACTATAACAAGGACGACGCGGCCATCATTCGTCTGGCGGCAGTGTACCGGCTCCCAGCCGCCGCAACCGCGGCCGCTCAAATTGCTGGGTCAGCAGTTTTTCATCCGCCATTGCGAGTCCTCCGATGTCAGCCCATCCCTCACCTCTCACCGCCGCTGTGGCCGCGGCCGAGGTTTCCTGACGCGCCTGCAACGACTGCACGTAACCCAAGGCATCACAAGCCGTCGCCCTCTCCACTACATCAGCTGACTAATCTTGGTATTTGTGGATATTCCCTTCTTGTCCAAATATGCCGACTCGGCTCATTTTCATTATTATCCGTGCAGAGGCACGATTTTTTTATTTCTGTGTTCCTAACACTGTTCTTCAGTCATAATTGTGAGAGTAACGTTCATTCCTATACGATATTGATTCTTTCTTATAGTTTGCTAGCGAGTCTATTGAGTATAGTGTGAGTTCCCTTATCAAAGTTAATCTTCATCAGTGTGCCCTGCCTCCGTTTTCTTTTCACCGCTCGAGAGAAAACGTGAGCTTCAATGGTATACTCACTTAACATACCACTTTGTTTATATAGTTATTCTTTCAATTTACCCATATCATTAGGGCATTCCATTATAACCTTAACTTCTATTACGTCTATACAGGCACCTTGCTAGCCATTCTTTCTTGCCTTTTTAGGGTTTCAATGCCAACTATTCATTCCTACACGTTCCGTTTATTGGTTCATATTTACAGCTATCAACATATGCTCCTCTTTTGTGAATGGTTTACACCATAGTATGAACAAAGACACTCTCGCTAAACTCGGCGACACCTTTAAACAGTTGGCTCGTCCTTCAAGTGAGGAGGAATTGGAGCAAGGTGCAAACACCGGTGATTTAAATGTGGTGAATTTGCGATCGGGGGCTACGTACTCTTCCCTCCCAAGGGATAGCGCCCCTTCACCTTCAGAATCGTCTGAATACTTAACCCCCACTCGGCCGTTCACAATGCCTGTCGATCCACCTCCCCCTCCTCCTCCTGGGGCCCCACACCCCGTCCCCCCGCCCCCGATTCGGGTCATTCCAACTCACGCCAGTATTCGACAAGTCTCGGGAGGCGAGACCGATTTTTCGGCACGACAGTTTTAGATTTGAGTGAATCTGCCATCGTAAATTCCGCCATTACGGAAGATCATGCTAAAATCGCTTTCATTCGGTCACGGTTACTTCCAGGCTCTCAGGCACTGAATTTGATGCAGTCCTCAGCGTTCGCTTCGGGGACATTGGTGTAAACTATGAGGTTTTAAAGGGAATTTCATTAAAATCTTCGGGGCGGGAGTAAACCAAGCATCGTTAGACAGATGGCACACACGGTTGAGTCCCTCCAAAAAAATTCCTCAACAAAGCCGATTTGGGACGCCATGATTGAGGCCAATCAGCTGGCGGTTGACTGTGTCAAGAGCTTGGAAGACGCGCTCTGGCTTCCAGGGGGCTGTATGCAAAAGCACCAGGTGAAGACAGCTTTCGAGTTGTTTTTTTACTTATTTCATATTTCAGAGAAGAACCGCCGTTCTGCCCTCCCTTTGGCCTTCAAACCGAGCGGGAAGTTGGTTGACTTCGTCTCAGAGTTAGAGGTCAAGGTTCAGGAACACCCTCACCATCAACCCCTCGCCCCAGCTGCAGCATTGCAAGCACAAAGTAAGGCATCTCTCACATGTAGTTTTTGCAAACAATCAGGACATTCTGAACATTCTTGTTTCGCGAAACGTAGGGAATCAACACATTCGAGACGGGGCTCAGATAGGAGGTCAGGAGGTTACAGGGCGGCATCATTCATCACACAGGAACCCTAGGCCAAACCATCAGCGGAAGGCTGCCTTTTGCCATATCCACGGGAATTGTTTTCATGATTCAGACAGTTGTTCTGCAATACAAAAGGCCAAGGAGGAACAGAAGTACAAGTCCTCAGCGGACAGTAAACCACACTCCTCTTCTCAGAATAAAAAGACATGACTTCGTGACAGCCCCGAGGCGTACATCCAAGTGTCCCTTAAGGAAAATACTAATTGGGAGCAACTTGACTCCGTCATTGCCGCCTTGGGACGGACAAGCATAATTGCCCTCCCTTGCAAGGTGGGTAACACTTCACTCACCTTAGCGGTTGACACAGGTGCCACAGTCAATGTCATATCCGACTCCGCTTACAGGTCACTGACACGACAAGCGAGTGGGGAAAATTGGCCGCTCCAAGAGAACGACCTGAATGTCATAGGCGTGACGGGCACCACTTTGGGAATCCTTGGGCGAGTACCACTAACAGTCAGCTTACATGAAAAAGTATGTCCCTTTCGAGATTTCTTTTATGTCTCTAGCAGGTTTGCTTTACCTGTGGATGGGATCTTAGGATTGAACGCCATGAAAGACCTGCACATCGCCATAAACCCTGTAAGCAACGCGATCGTGTATCAAGGCCGACGCATACAGGGGATGGTCAATCCATCGCCTCTGTCAACTGTAATCTCACCCTCAGAGGTGGAAAATGACCAACCCACCACAGACTCAGGGGCTGCCACCGCCCAAGTGTCCCCTCTTACGGTCAAACCACACGAAACCATTGCAGACTTGTGGCGGACAGTAACGGCAGTCGTAGAAGGTCCTCATATAGTTCCGGATCGTGCTGCAAAACTTGTTAAAATCCGTTTGCCTAACGCCCCTCCGGCGGGCAGTGATGTGTGTATCGACGGAGTTCCTCACGTACATCGCGTGACGGTGGAGGTAACTCTTGCAACAGTCAAGGAGGGAGGTTTTGCAGAGGCATTGGTAATAAACACGTCTGGATCCCCGGTATCCTTAAAACACGGTGTTCGATTATGCCAGTGTCTAGTGTATGGGATAAATGTCGCCCCGGAACCAGCTGAATACCCTTCAGCCCAAGTTTCAGGCATACCCTCGGCGTATCAGGCTTCTCCCGAACAAGACACAGCTCATTTAGAGGCGTTCCTAAAAGTTGCACACTATTCCGAAATTAAGCCAACCTTAGTCCAGCTTCTGGAGCATTATCGGGGGGCGCTTGCTCTACCAGGCGAGCCGCTTGGAGCTACGGAGTGTGCTGAACACCACATTAAGTTAAAACCCAATACAAATCCTGTATATATCAATGCGTACAAGCTCCCCCACAGTCAGAGGGAGGTGGTGCAACAACTAAACTCTGAAATGTTAGAACAAGGTGTCATCAAAGAATCGAATTCCCCGTGGAATTCGCCCTTGTTCCTGGTTCCAAAGAAAGACGGCTCTTATCGTCCTGTGATTGATTTCCGGCGTGTGAACACCGCGACCGTGGATGATCATTTTCCGCTTCCCGTTCTTAGAGATCTTCTGATGTGTCTCGGTAGAGGAAATAAAGTCTTTACGAGTCTTGATCTGGTCAGTGGCTACTGGCAACTGCCCATGGCCCCCGAGTCACGTGAAATAACGGCTTTCAGCACGCCTCATGGCCACTATGAGTGGACGAGGATGCCGTTCGGGCTCAAAGGAGCTCCCTTGACTTTCCAAAGGACAATGAACAGTATTTTTGGTGACTTGCTGGGCAACTCTGTCTATGTGTATTTAGACGACATCATCATAGCAAGTAAAGACGTGCATGCACACATGGAAACACTAAAAGCAGTCCTACACAGACTTCAAGAGGTCGGATTAAAGCTCAAAATCACCAAATGTGAGTTTTTAAAGCCTCGGATCAAGTTCTTGGGGCATGTCGTGGACGAATTCGGCATCCATACAGTGGACGACAAAATAAAGGCTATTGCCGAGTTCCCTCAGCCTACGTCTGCGGACAAGGTACGGTCTTTCTTGGGTGTCGCAGGTTATTACAGGCCTTTCATTAAGGACTTCGCAGCTCGCGCGAGTCCCCTAACCCATCTTTTACAGAAAGACGTACCATTTCAGTGGCTCCCAGCTCAACAAACGAGTTTTGAGGATTTAAAGAAAGCGCTTACACGGGCTCCGGTCCTTGTCTTTCCGGATTTCAAGGACCCCTTTCAGCTTTGTACCGACGCTTCGGCTAGTGGAGTAGGAGCCGCGCTGATGCAAACAGATATGTCCGGCAAAAAGCATGTGATAGCGTTCGCCAGTCGAGTACTTACAGCTCCGGAAAAGAACTATTCTGTTACCGACCTAGAGGCTCTTGCCATTGTGTGGGCTCTGAAGCATTTTCGTGACATTGTGATGGGGTACAAAATTGTGGTGTTTACGGACCACGCGGCCATAACTGATCTTTTCAAGGGAAAAAACCTACACGGTCGTCTGGCAAGATGGTTCTTAACGATCCAAGCATACAATCCGGAGATAAAATACATCACCGGGAAAACAAATGTGGTCGCAGATGCCTTATCACGGAATGTTCCGATAGGCGCGATTACCACCCCAGAGGTCATCCACAACTTCACTTCACCTGAGCTACTCAGCGTGACCACCCTGTGTGGAAGAGGTTAATTTACGCCCTCGAGTCGGGAGACGAATCAAACCTTCCTGAATTGCCAGTTCCCTTTTCACAATTCTTCCTATCAGAGGACAACCTCCTTTGTAGGTCATGGCCAACCAAACCGGTACCTATAGACCAACTGGTCATCCCAGACATATACGTCCCCGTGACGCTTAAGCTGGTCCATAACACACCCATTGCGGGTCACCCAGGAAGAGACAAGACGCTATCTGTCACCAGACGAAAATTCTACTGGCCCACATTACGGGTTGATGTAGAAAAACATGTCGCACATTGCGTCGTTTGTGCTAAGCACAAGGGGTCCGTCAAAGGGCCAGCACCTATGTTGCAATACCCAGTACCAGAGGCGCCATGGGATGTTGTTAATATAGACTTACTACAGCTCCCCCAGAGCCAACATGGCTCGCGCTACTTATTGGTGTGCGTCGACCAGTTCTCTAGGTTTCTAGTTCTAGCGCCTCTCAAGGACAAGACAGCCACACGCGTGGCCCATGCCCTCGTGACTCACGTGTTGTGTCCACATTCGTCTCCTCGAATTCTTCTGGTGACAATGGCACCGAGTTTAGAACTCAGTATTGAGCGAAATATGCGCTCAGTTTAACATCACGCAATCCTTCATCACAGCTTACCACCCAGCTGCTAATGGGTTGGCGGAGAGGCTAATAGGAAAATCTTACAGGTCCTCAGGCCTATCGTGAACGATCTCCACGATAATTGGGAGGATTGGCTATCGCATATAGCCGCTTCCATAAATACGTCGGTAAACGACTCTACGGGAAGTCTCCCTACTACATCTTGTATGGGGTGGAGAAACGTCTTCCGTACGACTTCCTAACAACCCACAGCAACCTCTCTACAACATTGATAGGTACGCACAACAGCAGATGCATATGTTTTCCAAGATACACTCAGAAGTTAGGTGTACGTTAAAAGCTACGAAGGTTGAAATGATGTCAAAACAACACAAACAGGCCGTCCCGGTGAATTTCAAAGAGGGTGACACAGTCATGATTAAGCAAGCGGAAAGGAGTTCGAAACTGGGGCTAAATTTGTGGGTCCTTACCGAGTTGTTCGGAAGGTCAGGAAATCGGTTCGAGGTTCTCGAGTCGAATAGTGGAGTCAGTCTAGAAGTTCACAGTGATCGTCTGAAAGTAATTCCCTCACCTTTGGACCTTGATATTGGTACTTCCCCCTCAGAGTCAAATGTTCAACAAGATAATCCCAACACCCATAGCTATAACTTGAGACCACGGGTTTAAATACTTCATTCCCACCACTTTCAGATCATGATGTTGCGTTTTCTGACCATCTTGTTGTCCCTCGGCTCCCTGCTTGCAACAACACCCATCCACCTGAAGCCTGGTGCCCTTACGGCACACATAGGAAGGTCTTCCTCATAGAAGATGTGCTCCTCGTAAAATATCCATATACTTCCTTGACCAACACCACGGACACAATCAGGATAGTCTCAGAAAAACTACTCGGCATGGCAGACGCCATCCGGGCTACCAAGACTAGGGAATCAAAGGCTCCTTCTAGTACCAACTCTCTGACTCTTTTCAACTACTGGAGGATAGGATTCTGTTCTTACGGGGAAAAGTTTATTAGTTAAACATTGATTATAGTTTTCACTCAGTTCACTCTCAGGTAAAGAGGGGGTTGCTCAACATCGTGGGGTCCGCCTCAAAGTTCCTTTTCGGTACGGCTACCGACGAGGACGTTCGCGATTTGCGGGACCACTACGCTCATGTACTTTCCTTTGCTGCTCGAAATCGCAGGGTGATCAATGCCAATTGTAGAAAACTTGCGCAATTGCATACTAACATTGCGGTACTGCTAGAGCAGACAAATAAGATGGTAGAGGTTATCAACATAGTTGTCAAACAGATCGACCAGGTGAATCAGTTTCTCCTCCTAGATCAGGCCTTGCATGTATTGGAAAACGTCATTACCTCCGTCGCAACGGCTAATCAGCAGGTTATTAGCAACATGGTTGATGCAGCGCACGGTAGAGTCACACCTGCCTTGTTCCCTCTACACGATTTGAGAACGACTGTCCAGAACGGGGATCAAAATTATAGCCTGACGCCTTTATTCACCCCGGACATGAGTCAATATTTTTACCCCTTGATTGAGTCCAGCCTCACCCCTGATGCCATAATCATTCATGTTCCGTTTCAGACGGCGGACGTGTTTGAGGCACACGAAATTGTCCCGTTCCCTTTTTCGGCAAAGGACAGTGTGTTGGCCCTGGACACGTCCCCGTCTCTTGTTCTAATCGCGAAGGATTTCGCTCTGTATTCAACGGGTAGCTACTCACTCTTGCAGTATTGCAAGGAGACGGTCTTCGGGCGATTCTATTGCTCTGCGTCTCTCTTTGCCTTCCTTCCAGTTCGGGGAGGGGTATGCGAGATCGCCCTCACCCGCGTGAACGCGTCTGACGCTCTTTCCCTGTGCCCTTACAAGCAGCTAACACCAACGCCTGTTTTCCATAAGAACTTTCAGGGTCTGCATTATTTTTATTTCCCTCAGTCCTTCTATGTATCGGTCATCTGCCCGGAGGGTACCACTTATCAACGGGTTACTGGTCACTATGCCATAGCGGAAGCATGCTATATCCGCTCCACTAACATAACAACGTACCCGTCCCGGATTCGTCTGGTTTTCACGGCCAATATTTCCCATCGAGTGTTTCCTCTACGGTCTCTCGATGACATTCATTTCTCCAGCATCTCGTATGTGACTAATTCCCTTAATTCATTGTCTTTCGCGAACAAAACAGAGTTTGCGGAAACCCTGGAGAAACGCTGCCTGAATAGTGGCATCTCCCCTACCTGTACCCTGGATTTTTTGTACCAATGTTTCTGATGTTCGTCAGTCTCGTCGTCATGTGCTACCTTATTAGGAGAAACTCTGTCCTGCACGATTATTTGGTTGTGCAGACGCGGCGACTGGATGCAGGGAGGCCACTGGCAAGGTAGTTTTCCTTTTCTCAGACAAGTCAGGGGACAGAAACCTGGCTGCTCCTATACTTAACATTGTACTGTGTTTCACTACTGTATTTTTTTTTTTAGGAGCTATATCAACGTTTCATTGTCTGTAACTATGCCAGTTGATAGTTTCTTATACATGTGTCCTTATATTTATCTTTTGAGAGGCTTCTTATGTTTCATGTCACACACGTTGTGGTTTCCCTCTCCCTATTTATATTATAATTCCACATCTGTTCTTCCATAGCCAGTGTTTTAATATAATTGTATCATAGGCAGTCTGCTTGACAAACTCCCTCTATGTATGTTCATGGTACCTAGACTGCTATTTCGATTTTTGTATATCGCGAGGTCGCGATAACTGGTAGGTGACCGAGCAGTGTTATAGTAGGATATCAATGTATTATTATTATTTAATATCACCACGAATTAGGCATACAATTGTCAATGGAAAACCCCCACGACAGATAGATCACGCCACCTTATAGGAATGTCGTCCGTCAGTGTTTACCGTCTCAGTTTTGTACACTTCGCACTCCGATGGTGCGTGGAGGTCACCTTGACATACGTGACCAATTGTAACAATTATTTTCCAACCTGTAACTCGTCTCTCCTTCACGAGAGTCAGACTGACACACAACGACAGTCGCTCTCGCTCCGTCGCTTCTTGTACATAAAGGCTACGAATATAATTCGCCTTAAGGAAGCTGAAGTCTTAATCAACACCCTTTAAACGCCCCCCGACAAGCCCGTTACACATATATGAAAATATATATATATAAAAAGACGCCCCGCTGAGAAGGTTTTTGTATACCTTGAATGGAAATGAAGTTGCATCCCACCACCTTTCTTTTTTAGTCTTGTTCTGTCTATAGATGGAGGCTGGAAGGAAGGGAATGCGGAGAGTGGCTTGAGAGAAGGAATACACAATACAATAGATTAATAATAAGGAGGCATTATACTTATGTATTCAGTAAATCCACCACATTTATTTTTTAGCCTTGTTTTGTTTATAATTGATGGGTAAGAATCAATGAATGCAGTGTGTGGGTAGCTAGCATTTACACACAAGATAGATAAATATAAAGAAGGCATTACATTTGTGTTATCAATAAGTCTTAATATTTGTTTAATCTTGTTCTATCTCTAGTTGTTTGAAAATAAATAAATATGCTTGCTGTGGGGTGATAGGATTAATACAAAACGAAAATATATAATGAAAAATAACTTATTATATTTGTGCTCTCAGTAAATTCGTATATTATATATATATATATATATATATATATATATATATATATATATATATATATATATATATATATATATATATATATATATATATATATATATATATATATATATATATATATATATATATATATATATATATATATATATATATATATATATATATATATATATATATATATATATATATATGCAATATCTTGATGAAATAAAAGTCACTAAGTTTATGTAGTCAGTAAATTCATATATCATTTAACATTTATGAAACCCAACTATGTAAACATACAACTAAGTGAGTTCATGTGTTGCTTTACGCTACAAGTCGCTGTTCGTCATATTTTTAATATACTCCAAACAAAACTAACAGCATAATAAAAACCCAAGAAGTTATCATAACAGTTTAATTAGAGAGAGAGAGAGAGAGAGAGAGAGAGAGAGAGAGAGAGAGAGAGAGAGAGAGAGAGAGAGAGAGAGAGAGAGAGAGAGAGAGAGAGAGAGAGAGAGAGAGAGAGAGAGAGAGAGAGAGAGAGAGAAGAAATGGAGGTGGAAGGGGTGGGGGAGAGAGCCACCCGCACTATGTGATATCACAGCCACAGCCGCGCTTTGTCCCTCCTTCATCGGCTGCAAGCTGCGCGTGATCAGACCCTATCATTCTCTGGACCCAGGTGTGAGTTACTGTCAGCTGCTCGGAATTGGCTACCATTTCATTGTAGGTTTTTCTCTTTTCGTCACGACGGACCGGGGCCCGACACGTAGATGTCCCTTGTACTTTGCTCTATCCGCTTTGTTTACAAACAAAGGGCGAACCGCTATATACACGGATCTGTGTACGCAGCTTGTCGTGGGGATATGGTTGTCCCACCAGTGGTTTAAAGCACGAGAGGGCATATTGTTTTATTATTTCATAAGAAAAACACTTCATGAATCCAATACAGCGCTCTGTTTTGTAATAAGTGAAGTGAAGGGCCGTTCAAAAGCCTTTTTGCGGTGATCCACGGGTACATTCTCGGGAGTGGTAATTTCAAAACAAAATTATATTGATGTGAGTATGACAATTGTTTGGGGGCAGATTGCATTCTTATATATCGGAGGTTACGGTCCATCTCCTGCCCACATGACTTTCTGAACGAAATTGAACGACTCATGTCAAAAGTTAAAAAAGTACCTTATAGGGTTAATTTTTGATTTATGATATTCTGCTTGGTTATATACGAAACCATCAGACTTCTTCTTTGGTTGCTTGGAAGGATTGTCGGATGATATCCATTTAGGAGAAAATACTGTAAAGGGCCTATTTCATCCCTAAATTTGGCCAGTCTTTCCCGTAAATCTGAAGCCATGTTATCGGGGGAACATCTGCGTACAACTTTGTTCATCAGCAAGTCTTTGTAAACATTCGCCTATGTCAATGCGCATTTCTCTCGAGGACAGCTCCGTACACGGGGACATCTACGTACACATCACCAGTATACTTTTTTAGTGGGGCCTGGTGGTCAGCTCCAGCCCGTTATGACGCTGGTAGGTGTTTATGGTGGCGCCATTTTCCTCGGCTCATGCTGCCCCCTTAGCTAATCTTCGATCCTCTTTGAGTGAGAATCTAAGAGTCCGGGCCGATAGATGATGATCTTCAGGACTCCATGTAGGTAGTCTCAGGCCACTGAGTGATGACTGAAAAGTTGCCAGCTTGTTTGTATCGGTGGGCGGGTCGTAAACCGGCGTACTCCAAGACGCCGCGCTAGCACTCTCACGACTCAGCCACCACCTCCCCAGATAACTCTACAATGTACATTTACATTTATTCCACCATATTGGAGACATCATGGAGCACAGAGACGTTTTTCTCGAGCAATCTTTCACCTACTCTCCTGCTCAAGACTCCTGTGGAGTAGCCGAATTGAAAGCGGATTTGGTCGCGAAAGGGGAATACTGCTTGTCCTACGCCAGTGATCCCTGTATGAAGGCTCGCGTAATTGCCCGTCGCTGTTATTTGAACATTCTTGCCAACGCCTCGCTGGTGACTGATATTGGGAGAGTAGAGGTTTGCGAAAACATAATCACAGTCAGGGATATGTAGCCCGCCAAACATAACCTCGTTCGTAAATCCCTCCGGCCTGAGCAGCGCCTCCAGGACCCTCTGTTCGCACATGTAGTCCCTTTTTATCTTCCCACGGAGCTCGGTGTCGAGGTGCTGCACGTACTGCCAGAAGTTTTTCTTCACGTCACGTGGCGTTGAGGTGCACTGCGTGAAGGGTATGGAATGACAGCCAAGAGGAAGTTTTTTACAGTTCTTCATTAGTCGGCGGGAATTGACGGGGACCCATGTGGAAAGACTGTAGATGTCTCTTTCCAACCCCCCCTCGCGCGCCACCTCCATCATGGACACGTTCAAGGCAGCAATGAAGCAGGCGTTGAGGGTGGCGCCAGTGGCTCGGGCCTTGGCAGTGATCTTCTCCACCATCTGCTTGTCGAGGAGCAAAGTCCTCAAATACGTCGTAGTTGGGTTTGCTTCGTTCGGGACACCATAAGCTTCCATGAGCAGGGGAAGATGTTTGCTCGGTAAATGTTTTCTGATGGCCGCCATAAGCCTCTCAGGATCCCTTTCTAGTTCTTCCCTAATCTTGTTTTCCCTCTCTCTGGCCTCCACGCCGTCACGGAGCTCCCCGACTGGCCTAGTGTCCACGGGTAATCCTCCGAGGAGGCTGTCGATGATGTGGGACAACTGCTCCGACATCAGTAGTACGACTATTCCGTCATTAGCAGCATGGTGGACGGACATTAGGAGGTGACACTGATGAGGATATGCTGCCTTCACTTCAGGGAGAGGACAGGGAGCATCTGGAGGACATGGCATGAGCCGAGCATTCCACAGTGGCCCATTACAGAGATCAAATTTTACTTTATGCAATTCAGAGTGTTCGTGCTCCAAGTCCGTAGAGGTCACCACCTGAAAGACAAAAGCGTCGATGTGTGGTGACTGACTTCAAGAATGACATGTAGCACTCAAAACTTTGCTTATTACCAAAGAAAGTCAATGGTGTTATGCCACTGTGCAGCCACGTATCTCTAATAGTACTATACCTGTAAATCTATTTTTTGTCGAGGCATGTTGGCGACCCACAGCTGCCCCTCTCTTTGCCTGAAGCAAAGTCTGAGTGACTCGATCTTGCTGTTGAAAGAAAATGAAAATGAGAAAAGTCGCACACGTGACCACTCTTGAACAGCCTAACTACGTCCTTATGAAGCATAGCTTATCCACCAAGGCATTATATAATGCCAGTGTACGCCTCTGCCCCCACTGCACCTACCCATAGAGGTGGACGAGCGCCTCCTCCATCAGGTCAGGGGTGATGGGCGCCACGGAATTAAAGGTGAGGATGGTGCTCTGACAACACCCGCTCTCCACAGCCGCCACTCTGGCCTGTGTCCTATCGTCTGCGGGGAACCTCCACTTGAGACCCTCTTCTCTACGGGCGGGAAAAGTAATGATCAGGAATATCACCTACATGTTGTATATTAACCATAACCTAGCACACGGCAGGACTAAATGTGACAATCGATGTAAACGAGGCGTCCCTATGCTTTTTAAGACAACTAAACTAATTTCAGATGTCTACCGGCTTCCTAATTAAACAAATGTATTTTCCGCCCTACTTTAAGAAATAATCAGCGCTTCTGGATATGGTTCTGTGTGGAGAGGATAAGTTTGATTATAGCAAGACCATCTGGGATTACCTTGTGGGTGATCTTCAATGGGAACGTTTAACATACGCCAAAAGCTACTTTTTACCCAGTCTTCCTATTTATTTGAAACATTAACATAAGCTAGGTTACGCTACATACAACTTTTTTCCCACACATTTTTTTTTTTTTTTTAATTGGGAGGAAAATGCGTCGGAAAGAAACTGTATCTACACTTGCACAATATAACATTAAAGTTTTTTTCACTTAACCTCCGATTTTATGTCATTTTTTAAACATTTTTTATGTGGTGGCTGGGGGCGCCCAACTTCCACTCACTTGATGTAGTGTTTCTCCTGTGGAAATGCTACACTAAGTGACAAGCCGAGATAATTGCCAACAAGTATGGTAACCATTTCAACACGCTGGGTGGTAACCAAATGACCAGGGTAGGGGCAGGTCTATCTGAATGAGGAATGCAGCCCCCTCAACCTCCCCCGAGCTGTCTTTCCCAGCTTCATCTCCCTCTTCTGTTCACGCTTCTTTCCTTGGGTAGCCGGGTGATTAATCCACCCAGGTGTCCTGCGTCCCTACCCTATGGCGAGCAGTCAGGCCAGCCCCTGATCTGGGCTGGTTGGGGGAGGGGCTTGCACCCCCTCCCCTACAATAAAGTGGCCTTGCCAAAAACAAATTAAAAAGTAGAGGTCGGGGTCGGGGCGCGAGCCTCGACCCCGATCCGGTCTTGCTGGGGGGCCCGACCGCGCGACAGGCTTCCACGATGCATCCGCATCCGCATCAGTGACGGGTACAGGGCAAAACCTACGAGACCCCTGCACCTCGAAGGAGGAAGGGCCCCCTAGCCCCTCTTTTTGTTTTGGGGGTGGCCGGGGTGGTGCAGAGGCTGCGCCCGCCCGAAGAACCAGGCCCGGGGTTAACCTTCGGAGGGTTCTGCGTGTGGACTCCTGGAACGTCCGGAGCCTCTCGGACGATGATCGACTGCCCCACCTATCAAATGAGCTCAGAAGGCCGAGGGTGGACATAGTGGCACTCTCTGAGACAAGGAGGCCTGGCAGTGGCGAGATCAGTGAGGGGGGTTACACCTTCTACTGGTCCAGCATGAGCAATGGCTTCCGTGTCAGGTGGGGTAGCTATGGGCATCTCCAGTCAATTGCTGCCATTTGTGGTTGAGGTTGCTCCGGTTGATGAGCGTATAATGCGAGTGAGGCTGAAGCACACACTGGGCTTCATGTCTCTTGTTGCAGTGTACGCTCCTACCGAGACGCGCGAAACTGAAGAGAAGGAGACGTTCTACGCCAAACTCGATTCCGTATTAGAACAGTGCCCTCCCCGGGACACACTCTTTGTCCTGGGCGACTTCACTGCTTCTACTGGCACTGACAGGGTTGGCTACGAGCTATGTGTTAGTCCCCATGGATCTGGTACCAGGAACATCAACAGCTCTCTCCTCCTTATTTTTTCGAAATACAGAAGGTCGAGAATTGCGGGTTCCTGGTACAGTCAGATACAATAAAAGTGTATCCTCCCCGTTGGAACTGTCAGTTTATCGCAAGCTTCGTACACACCCACCACCCAACCACTCCACCAATAGCTGTCACGACCAGGTCATGACCTGACGTGAGTGGATGATGGCTGACAATGCTCCACCCACTCCCCCCCTTCTCTCTCTCTCTCTCTCTCTCTCTCTCTCTCTCTCTCTCTCTCTCTCTCTCTCTCTCTCTCTCTCTCTCTCTGTATATATATATATATATATATCTATATATATATATGTATATATATATATATATATATATATATGTATATATATATATATATATATATATATATATATATATATATATATATATATATATATATATATCTATATATATATATATATATATATATATATATAAACACACACACACACACACACACACACACACACACACACACACACACACACACACACACACACACACACACTTGGAAACAGTACGAACTCTTTGCTTCCCAATAAAGTGTCCTGGTGTGGCTGGGCCTTGAGAGAGCAATCACTTA
Organism: Eriocheir sinensis; assembly: GCF_024679095.1. Taxonomy (NCBI): domain Eukaryota; kingdom Metazoa; phylum Arthropoda; class Malacostraca; order Decapoda; family Varunidae; genus Eriocheir; species Eriocheir sinensis. The sequence goes on along the minus strand of NW_026111621.1, from coordinate 577,673 downwards.
TGGGCGGGGATGCGAAACACATTAAGGAGTGACAAGCGGAAATGAGGGGCCTAAGCGGGGTCAGGAATTCGTGTGTGTGTGTGTATGTGTGTGTGTGTGTGTGTGTGTGTGTGTGTGAGAGAGAGAGAGAGAGAGAGAGAGAGAGAGAGAGAGAGAGAGAGAGAGAGAGAGAGAGAGAGAGAGAGAGAGAGAGAGAGAGAGAGAGAGAGAGAGAGAGAGAGAGAGAGAGAGAGCTTTGTGTGTGTCCCCGGTTCAAGAAAATGAGACACACCTCGCACATTAAAATTAATATTACATATATAATTACATCTACTATTTACACTTAAAGCACTTAACACTTAATAAACAAAGTAAACCAATAATAATGGCAAGCGGGGTTGAGGCGACGGTGGCTACTCCCTGCTAAGTACGGTAAATGTTCATAGAGTTGCCCATCTCACTGTGGTACTTCTCACCCTAACCATGGGCTAGATCTCACAATTCTATGCATTTTGAACCCCATATATATGCATCGCAAATTGATAGAAACGCTGCTAGCGATTTTTTAAAAGTTAGTGATTTTTTTTTGCGGCCGCCTCGGGGCGTCACAGGGGAACAGGGATACTTTGTTCCCGTCTCTTCACACTTACCATCGGTTAGATCTCATTATTCTACGCATTTTGAACCCCATTTATGTGCGTCGCAAACTGCTGCTAACGCCGCTAGCGATTTTTGAAGTTAGCGAGTTTTTTTGCGGCCGCCTCGGGGCGTCACGGGGGGAGCGGGGATACTTTGTTCCCCGTCTCTTCTCACACTTACCATCGGTTAGATCTCATTATTCTACGCATTTTGAACCCCATTTATGTGCGTCGCAAACTGCTGCTAACGCCGCTAGCGATTTTTGAAGTTAGCGAGTTTTTTTGCGGCCGCCTCGGGGCCCAATTGAGGGCGCTGGGAGGGAGAGCGTGACATTTTCATGTGTTGACATTTCACGGGTAACTAACACACCTCGCAGAAATAAGTCGAATATACATGTGGGGGGGTCGAGGGGGGTGAAGCCCCCCCGTTAGCTGTTAGGTCGTAAAGCTCGGTTGGGCTAGTTTAAATATGTTCCCCCACCCTAAACCCTCTGCAAGCTATTTTGCAGCTGAGGCGGCGGATGATGAAATTGCAATAAGTCAGTTTTTAGTAGTTTCCGAAGAAAAAAACTGTCTCCAAATGAAAAAGCACAACGCCGCTGACGTTGAGCGTCGTTGCCGCCGCTCGCAGCACGGCAGCCGTTGATCCACTCGTTCATTTTTGCCCATCAGGTGCTTCTTCTACTGTGAAAAAAAAAGTTCAATAATATGCGTGTGCCCAATTGAAGAACAGAAAACTTTGTGGAAGTGAGACCACATCTGTCCAAATAACTGGATGAAGTTCATGGGGAAGGCAGGTTAGAGCTGCTCATGAGGGGCAGGGAGCCTTAAAACGCTCAAGTACACTTGGATCAATAAGATTGGGCTCGTGTTTGCTGCGTCCCACATGGATCAGTCTTAGGGCAATAATAATTAATCTTTATCAGCTTCATCAACAATCTTAGCTACGATGTGTTTATCAGCTACATCAGCGATATTTACAACGGTGTGTTTATCAGCTACATCAGTAATCTTTGGATAGGCGGTGGCTGAGTGGCTAGCGTGCGGGAACCGCATTCACCGCGTGATGGACGACACGGGTTCGAATTACCACGCTACCACCTGGGATTTTCAGGCACCGTTGAGTGGCCATAGGCTACCCACATGATGTCCTGAAAACCACCCATCAACCCGGACTCTAGAGGTAACCGTCCAATCGAATTAAGAACGAGCTCCGGGGGGCAGCATGATGCTAGAAAAGATGGCGAGACTATAAAACACGTGCCTGCGCCATGACGGGCTGAGTCCGACTACCATCCAGGCCCCCCAAGAAAAGCCTACCGGCGCTATAGGCTGACATGTTAAAAAAAAAATCTTAAGTGAGGTGTGTTTATCCGCTACGTAAATGATCTTGACTACGGTGTCCGTAATGAACACCACTGAGTGCCGGAAATCGAACCCGAGCCTTCCGAGTAGAGGCCAGGCAGCATACCAACTATGCCAACGATGAGCTAGAAGATCACCGCGCCAGAAGCAGCTTCTGCGGACTATACTTGACACCCTCGCCCCGTACTGTGGACAGAAGGTACCCGTGGCCCGTCGGATCATTCGGTCGGTGATCTTTTAGCTCATCGTTGGCCTAGTTGGTATGCTGCCTGGTTTCTACTCGGAAGGCTCGGGTTCGATTCCCGGCAATCAGTAGTGTTCATGGCGGATATTTTCACTGTGTTATTGCGGTTTCTCTAAAGTTTACATACACCGTATGTGCCACAGTGCAGGGCGAGGGCGTCAGGTATAGTCCGCAGAAGCGGCTTCTGGCGTGGTGATCTTTTAGCTCATCGTTGGCCTAATTGGTATGCTACCTGGCTTCTACTCGGCAGGCTCTGGTTCGATTCCCGGCACTCAGTGGTGTTCATTACGGATATTTTCACTGTGTTATTGCAGTTTCTCTACATTAGCGATCTTGACTACGTACAATGTGTTTATCAGCTACATCAATGATCTTGACTGTGGTGTGTATCAGCTACATCAGCGATCTTGACTTCAGCATGTTTATCAGCTATATAAGCGATACTGACTAACGTAGAAGCAGTGACTTTAAGTTTACTGATGAATTTTCTAATTGGACGACAGAGAGGAGGCAGGTTCATTGGTAAAAGTTATAGCAACCAGAACACAATAATTATCCATAAATTGTGTCTGTCGCTGGTTAAGTCTCACCTTGATTATTCTGTTGAGTTTTGTTGCCCCGATTACATAGATAATGTAGATTGTCTTGAAAAAGAAAAGAATTACTAAAATGATTCAAGGATTTAGAAACTTGCCGTACAGAAAAAGACTAAAGAAAACTTACTTTCCTCCATTGGAAAGACGTATACTTAAAAGATTATTCACATTTTAAACGTGTAAAAGTCTTGATGAAGTAGGTGTTATGTTCAGGAAAAAATAGGCAAAAACTGGTTCACGAACAGTGCGGTGGAGGAGTGAAACAAACTGAGCATATAATTATGTTGCTGATGCAAACACGACTGAAAGTTTTATATGGAGGTAAGATGTATTACTGGATGGGGAAGAACTTCGTGAATTGCTCCATTGCCTTGTTTCGACTATCTTGTCTCTTATAGTCTCATTAAATCTTCGTGTATCATTGTAAAAGGCACTGTAGGTCCTCTTCCTGAAAAACAAAAAAACAAAAAACAAATGATATATACAATATAAACAACTATAGCCGATGCCAAGCAAAGCGACAGGCAAATGATTCAGCAAGTAGGGCACGGGCAGTCCCTCCCGCCAGTAGTGTCAGTTACGGCCGATGTCTCCCTTACACTTCTGGCTGGGCAGGAGGAGGATTTCCTCTTCCTCAGCCATTCCCTTGAAATTCGCTCTGAGCCTGTCACAGCGAGACCTCCCCCCCCTCACACACACACACACACACACACACACACACACACACACACACACACACACACACACACACACACACATCTCACCCTTCCCTTCCTATTCACACCTGCACGTCCCAGGATACAATAGAAGGAGTGTGGGTTATGAAGGGGAGGCTCTTTCTGTCTATATATTTTCCTTCTTTATCATAATTTTTTTCTTTCTATTTCTTTTTCTTTCTCACTACTTTTTTATTTCTTTATTTTCTTTCTGATTAATTAATATCTTTCTCTCTTTCTTTTTCTTTCTTATTATCTCTTTCTTTCTTTCATTTTAGTTCTCATTATTTCTTTCTCTCATTCTTTTTCTTTCTCATTATTTATTTCTTGCTCTCTTTTTCTTTCTCAGTATTTCTTTCTCTCTTTCTGTTTCTTTTTCTATTTATTTATTTCTCTCTTTCGTTTTCTTTCTCATTATTTCTTTATCTCATATTTTTTCTCATTATTTATTTATTTCTCTCTTTGTTTTTCTTTCCCATTATTTATTTATCTTTTTAGTTTGCTTCCTCTTTCTCTTTCTTCCTCTTTCTCTTTCTTCCTCTTTCTTTTTCTTCCTCTTTCTTTTTCTTTCTCCTTCTTTTTTTCCATCTTTCCCCTCTTTCTTTTTACCTTCCTGTTCCTTCTGTATATATTGTTCTTTATAAATCTGACTTTCTTTCTTTCTTTCTTTCTTTCTTTCTTTAGCGGGGTATGGGAGCACGAATGGGCTTGACCGCGCTCCTTGGGATAAACTGGCCAGCTTAGGACTCTGTAAATATGCACGTTGATATGCTAGCTAGTGACTGCGCATTAGGGCACCGGAAGGGTTCAGATAGTTTAGGTGATTATGGCAAAACTTTCCTGCTACTCTCTCTCTCTCTCTCTCTCTCTCTCTCTCTCTCTCTCTCTCTCTCTCTCTCTCTCTCTCTCTCTCTCTCTCTCTCTCTCTCTCTCTCTCTCTCTCTCTCTCTCTCTCTCTCTCTCTCTCTCTCTCTCTGATAATAAAGACATTTAACAGATAATTTATGTTGTTACTGATTGTAGAAGTGAAATAAGTAGGAGGGGCAGAGGAAACTATGGTAAAATGAAGTTTCTGTAAGAATTGAAACAAACAAGTTGGAGATCACTAGTGTCAAATGAGGTGGAGGGAGAAGTGGGCGGAGGTGCGAACCCTCATTAGGCGGAAGGATGAGAGGGGGTGGGGAGGGCGGGAAGATGATTATTGGAGCGTTCAATCTTGGCGCCTCAACTGCGGGCTCATATGGCGCCGAATTTAATACAAAAAAAAAATTATATTATAAAACAATAAAAACGGTTAAAAAAACATGATAAAGAACGACACAAATAAAACTATGTAAAACTGGTTAAAATAAACAAAAACTTGATAAAAAACAACAATAACAGGTCAATAAAACCAACAGGAGGTTAAGGACGCCTGCCTCTTGTAGGAAGCCATAAACGTCATGTCCCGGGGAGAGTGCCTTCTCCCCAAGCACCTGAGAGAGAGAAAGAGAAACTCCCATCCCCACCCCGACACCGGGGGAGGTACAGTTCTCGCAGGTCCCCGATACTGGGGCACTCGACTAGCAAGTGCCGAACAGTCAGGGGGATCAAATTGTCATCACAGTAGGGCTGAACTCCCCGGGACATGAGGAAGCCGTCGTGGCAACTACAGCCGTCCACCTGCGCTGCCACACACTCTTGAGTGCAGACCGCACGGTGGGATGCAAATCCCGGGGTGGAAGAGCGCACTGTGAGAGAGGACGAGAAGCAGCAGCCCGCGCAGAGACGTGGGCAGGTACCCAGCAAAAAATATTTGGTGGCCACGCCTTTTGGCCAGAACCAGCCAGCTAAAAATTTATAAAACTATAGGGTGGATGCCTCTAAATTCTTCAATTGCGGACAGGGCTGCCTGTGAGTCAGAGTAGACGGTAAAAAAAACGACAGGCAAAGTAAAGATTCTCCGGTAAATATTGAGGCTAAGGGAGGTAATGTTCCGGAACTGGAAAAGTCTGGAAAGACAGCTCCAAATCCGACGCCAGCATCGGCTTTGGAGCCGACTGTATATACTGATACAGAATTGGTGTGACTTGCTGTGTGTGACAGGAAAAGCTGCCGAGCAGTTGCTGTCGAGATACTTGCTTTGTTGAAGTTGAGGTACCGGCAGAAATGTGTGTTTGGGAACTCCCACGCTGTGATGGGGGGTACCTGATAAACTGCTATTGGGAAGTATGGTAGTGAAAGATATTCCGGACACGGAAACCAAAGGGCGTGGTAGGAGAGGCTTGTTTTTGTATATTACATATACATTGATGTCTGAGGTAACAATGGAGGCAGGGTTGTTTGGCTGGCGTTGTAGCCTGTACCAGTATTAAGAAGTCCGTCTCTCTCCAAGTCTAAAGGTGGTACTTCTGCGTCAACTAAAATACTTGATATAGGGGATGTTGACAGTCGAACTGCAGCGTGATGGACTGCATCAATTGTGCGGAGGTGGGAGGTTGTTGCTGATGTGTATACTTCGCAGCCGTAGGACAGTCTCGACCCGATGAGTGCCTGGTAAAAGCGTAGTAGTATAGTGCTGTCAGCGCCCCATGAAGTGCATGACAGGACACGATAGAGATCGAGCGATCTCATGCACTTTGTTTTTTAAGGCTTTTAAGTGTGGTTGCCATGTGAGGTACAAGTACCAAAAACTTGTGTTCTTCCGCAACAGGTAGTCGTGAACCGCACATGATGAGATCAAGGTCTGGATGGTGACTTATCAGGCGGCACAAAGTGCATGGCAACCGTCATAGATGGTGAGAATCGGAAGCCATGATTCTCCGCCCATCTGGATATTCTGTCGATGGCATGTTGCAGTCTTCGCTCCGCGGAGGACATCCGAGACGCCGAGTACCAGATTGCCAGGTCGTCGACCTAGAGAAAGGACGACACCCCCTCTGGAAACGACGTTGTAACTCCATTTATGGCCACGGCAAAAAAAGATGACACTGAGGACGCTTCCTTTGGAAACTCCTTCCTGGTGTTCATAGAGGGGTGAGTAGGAGGCACCAACTCTTACGCGGAAAGACCGTCGTTCTCAATAACCTCAACAAACTTTGGCATCCGTCCACGGGGACAAAAGTTATGAAGCTGGTTTAAAATCCCATACCTCCATGTTGTGTCGTAGGCCTTCTCGAGGTCAAAGAAAATACACACCATGTGTTGTCTTTCTGCAAACGAGCAGCAGATAACTGATTCAAGACGCATGAGGGCATCTACTGTTCTTCTCATCTTCCGAAACCCTGCCTGGTAAGGAGACAGGTGGTTATTGCTCTCTAGATTGTGTACTAGGCGAAAATGTACCATCCTCTCCAGAAGTTTGCAAAGGCAAGATGTTAGAGCAATTGGTATGTAGTGCAAGGACTGACACTCATCCTTCCCATGTTGACGGATGGGAAGTAGACTGGCTTTGCGCCATTCAGTTGGCATGATACCAGTCTGCCAGACTGTGTTGTATATTTGGAGCAGCAGGGTCGTAGTGGTAGGGCTAAGGTGTATGGTATATGTGATATTATCGGGATCCGGGACGTTGTACGGGCAGGCAAAGTAGAGCAAGTCCTTGTCGAGAGCTCTCTCAATTAGAATACATGTGCCCTGGTGATGGCCAGTGTTCGCTGCAGTGGTGTCAAAACCCATGCCGACGATTCGGTTGGCCAGTCCCCATTCTTGCACTGCGTCGACAACAGCGCGAGCAGCATCAGTGCCGCTGCCACTGGGGAGCTTGGCTACTCCGAGGAGCTTAAATTCGCTCTACCCCGACACCAGGATTGGGAGACGATCGACGTGTTTCTTAGTAGTGAGGTCCATCATCATTTTCCATCTAAATGTACTATGAGAGGACCGTCAGACTTGATCTCCTCTTTCAGAGAAAATGCATGGTGTTCGCGATGTTGACGGCGGAGATCGTGGATGGAGCTTCGGTTGATATTCAATTCCTCGGGGTTGTGGCCCAGAGAGCGTGCTGTCTCTGTCAACACGTAGACAGCTGCACGGTCGCTCACCTTCGCTCGATCAAGGGACGCTGCTACGCCTGGCGTCACGACGTTTATCAAGCCATGTTATGCTCGTTTTGGCTCGCTGGGGCCACTGGCGCTGCTGTGGGAGCTTCGAGTTGGGCTACTGACAGGAATGCTGCTGCTGCTGCTGGATGATTCAAACTCCGCAGTCGCCGACGATGTTGTGGCCTCGTGAAGCGCCTTTTCCTGCCTTGATGTCTGGGCCGCGTGGCGTTCTGCAACACGCTTCTCAAGAGCAGCTTGCACGGGATCAAAGCCGCCCATCCTCCAATGTTGACCAGGCTCGCGCTGGGTGAGGAGGAAGTCCTTGTCCTCCGCGTTTGTCATTATTGCCATGGCATCTGCAAGGGCCACGTCGAACAAGTCATTTAGTTTCTCACCAAATTTATTTTATCGCTCACTTTGAGTCGAGGTAGTGCGTTTCTTGTTCTTCCGGATAAGGGCATATTATTTATGCACCTTCTCGATCTTCGTCTCCACCTTATCAATTCGCTGCTTTGGAATTCTTGCCCTCGCCCAGACTTATTCCACAATGAGGAACACCTCATGTGCCGAAATGCGTATCGTATTCTTCCGAACATCGAGCTTGTAAATAACTAGACCTAGGACTTCTCTTCCAGATGGTAGTTGGTCTCCAGCGATTGTTTCCCGTGGTGCCACAAAATATCGGTTCCTCATTTTGGTGCTTGCCATCACACACAAAGACAAAAGTGCACGTCAGGAAAAGAAAATTATACAATTTTAGACGGATGAAAACTGATGAATTATGTTACCATTGAAACATTTGCTACAATTAACTTAGAAAGGCATTCCTAACAAGGTATTATATAATATTACTAGACATGTCAGTGTTGCTTTCTACTAACGGGAAATATATAAAAGACCATCTTGGGCATTTGTTTGCGAAAAAGCCCTCTTTGCCGTTTAATACTACATTGATTTGGAGTGAAACTTCAAGGTCATTGAGCACTAGATAAATACCATGCTATTTTGATAAAATTTTGGCTACAGTGTTTTCTAATGAAGTGGGACAGGAATCTGAGTGGGGAACACTATTTTTACAACTTTTATTTTAACGACCACCCTAAAAAAAAATAAAAAAAAAAAAAAAAAAAAATATATATATATATATATATATATATATATATATATATATATATATATATATATATATATATATATATATATATATATATATATATATATATTTTTTTTTTTTTTACAACAAAGGAGGCAGCTCATGGGCACACACAAAAAAGAAAACAATAATAAAAAAAAAGCCCGCTACTCGCTGCTCCTAAAAAAGAAACAAAAAAGGTGGCCGAAAGCAAGATCAAATACGGGAGGAGAGATGTCCTGATACCCTCCTCTTGAAGGAGTTCAAGTCGTAGGCAGGAGGAAATACAGATGAAGGAAGATTGTTCCAGAGTTTACCAGCGCGTGAGGGATGAAAGAGTGAAGATGCTGGTTAACTCTTGCATAAGGGGTTTGGACAGTGAAGGGATGAGCATGAGTAGCAAGTCGAGTGCAGCGGGGCCGCGGGAGGGGGGGAGGCATGCAGTTAGCAAGGTCAGAAGAGCAGTCAGCATGAAAATATCGATAGAAGATAAAAAGAGACGAGACATGGCGGCGGAATTTGAGAGGTAGAAGACTATCAGTATGATGAGGAAAGCTGATGAGACGAAGAGCCTTTGACTCCACTCTGTCAAGGAGAGCTGTGTGAGTGGACCCACCCACACATGAGCTGCATAATCCATACGAGGGCGGACAAGGCCCCTGTAAATGGACAGCAACTGTTCGGGGGAGAAGAACTGGCGGAGACGGTACAGAACGCCCAGCCGCGAGGAAGCTGATTTAGTAAGAGATGAGATATGAAGTTTCCAATTGAAATTTTGAGTTAAGGATAGACCGAGAATGTTTAGTGTTGAGGAAGGTGATAGGTGAGTGTTGTCAAAGAATAGGGGATAGTTGTTTGGAAGTTTGTGTCAAGGGGATAGGTGGATAAACTGTGTTTTTGAGGCGTTGAAGGACACCAGGTTCCTCTTGCCCCAATCGGAAATAATAGTAAGGTCTGAGGCTAAGCGTTCTGTTCACTCCAGCCTTAAGTCGTTAAGTTCCTGTAGGATGGGTCTCCTATTAAATGAAGTTGAGTAATGCAGAGTGGAATCATCGGCGCAGGAATGGATAGGACAGTTCGTTTTGGAAAGAAGATCATCAATGAACAACAAAAAGAGAGTGGGAGATAGGACAGAACCCTGTGGGACACCACTGTTAATAGGTTTAGGGGAAGAACAGTGACCGTCTACCACAGCAGAAACAGAACGGTCAGAAAGGAAACTGAAGATAAAGGTTCAGAGAGAAGGCTAGAAACCGTAGGAGGGTAGTTTGGAAAGCAAATATTTGTGCCAGACCCTATCAAAAGCTTTTGATATGTCCAGGGCAATAGCAAAGGTTTCACCGAAACGGCTAAGAGAGGATAACCAAGAATTAGTTAGGAAGGCAAGGAGATCACCAGTAAAACGCCCACTGCGGAACCCATACTGGCGATCAGATAGAAGGTCAGAAGTGGAAAGGTGCTTTTGAATCTTCCGGTTAAGGATTGATTCAAAAGCTTTAGATAGACAAGAAAGTAAAGCTATAGGACAGTAGTTTGAGGGATTGAAACGGTCACCCTTCTTAGGCACAGGCTGTATGAAGGCATACTTCCAGCAGGAAGGAAAGCTAGATGTTGACAGGCAGAGGCGAAAGAGTTTGACCAAGCATGGTGTCAGCACAGAAGCACAGTTTTTAAGGACAATAGGAGGCACTCCATCAGCTCCATAAGCCTTCTGAGGATTGAGGCCAGAGAGGGCATAGAAAACATCATTTTGAAGAATCATTATAACAGGCATAAAAGAGTCAGAGGTGGGATGAGTAGGAGGAATATGCCCAGAATCGTCCAGAGTGGAGTTTTTACAAACAGTTTGAGAGAAGAGTTTAGCCTTAGTGATAAATGAAACGGCAGTGTTGCCAAAAGGACTGAGGAGTGGAGGGAAAGATGAAGAAGTGAAGTTGGAAGTATTGTTTTTCACTAGATGCCAGAAGTCACGGGAAGAGTTAGAGAAAGCAAAGTTTTGGCATTTTCTATTAACCCATAAGCGTCGGGCTAGAGGACTATTGTCGTCCTCGCACCGCGCGGGCGGTGCTGATAGATTTTGTAAAATAGGTGTCTTTCATCAATGCCCCGTGTGGCAATTTCAAACGAAAACATAATGATTTATATTGTTTTTTCATCGCCAATCCTTCCTCTCCACGATGAAATAAATTTGAAGTGTCTACGTTGCAGCACGGCATAGATATGATGTTGGGAAGAGGTGCTATTTTTGGCCAAGCCGTGCGCGTCGGATGGCGGGAACTCCCGCCACCCGACGCTTTCCGCCCGAGCGGGAATTCCCGTCACCCGACGCACACGGGTTAATGAAAGAGTTTTTGGTTAGTCGGAGAATAGATTTGGCACGATTCCGGGCAGAAATGTAAAGTTAATAATTAGCATTAGTTTGAAGGCTCTGGTACCTTTTGTGAGCTGCCTCTCTTTCATTGACAGCACGATAACAAGCGTGATTAAACCAAGGCTTTTTATCGTGAGGAGTAGAGAAAGAACGTGGAATGTATGCCTACATTCCAGAGACAATCAGCTCTGTGATGCGCTGAGCACACACAGAGGGGTCTCTATCCGGGAAGCAATAATCATTCCACGGGAAGTCGGTAATGTACATCCTCAGGTCGACCCACCGAGCTGAAGCAAAATGCCAGAAACATCGCCTCTTCGGTGTGTCCAGAGGGTGTACAGGAGCGATTGGACATAATACATAAATAAGTTTGTTATCGGAGGAGCCCAGCGGAGAGATCAATTTTGCAGAGTAAGCAGAAGGGTTAGAGGTAAGGAAGAGGTCTAGTATGTTGGGCCGGTCTCCAAGACGGTCGGAAATACGTCTAGGGTGCTGAACCAACTGCTCTAGGCCATTGAGGAGAGCAAAGTTGTAGGCTTGTTCACCAGGCTGGTCATTGAAAGAGGATGAAAGCCAAAACTGGTGGTGATCAATGCAATCTCCTAGGATGGAGATTTCAGCGAACGGAGAGTGGGTCAAGATGTGCTCCACTTTAGAGTTCAAATAGTCAAAGAATTTTACATAATTAGTAGAGTTAGGTGAGAGATAAACAGCACTCATGTATTTAGTAATAGAATGACAATGAAATCTTAGCCAGATGGTGGAAAATTCACGAGAGTAAGTGATGCCGTTGAGCACGTAGACGCAACATCCAGCTTTGGATTGACATTTAGGATAGATATAGTAGTAGGGAATAGAGTAGAGATTGCTGTCAGTAGCCTCAGAGACCTGTGTTTCGGTGAGGAAGAGAAGGTGAGGTTTAGAGGAGGAGAGGTGGTGATGTGTGTGTGGGTGTGGGTGTATATATATATATATATATATATATATATATATATATATATATATATATATATATATATATATATATATATATATATATATATATATATATATATATATATATATATATATATATATATATATATATATATATATATATATATATATATATATATATATATATATATATATATATATATATATATATATATATATATATATATATATATATATATATATATATATATATATATATATATATATATATATATATATATATATATATATATATATATATATATATATATATATATATATATATATTTTAATTTTTTTTTATTCAAATGAAAAAAGTTGTTTTTAGCAATGCGAAATATCCATTTGGCACATTGTCCATATGTATAATATCCGCTAGGCACATTGTCATGGTAGTTAAACTACCCGTAGGCAAACTGTCCGACCACGGCAGTTCCACCCTTGAAGATCTGTCGTACTCTCGTTCACAGTTTTGTTTGCAAGTTATGACAAAATTAATAGTAATCAAAACCTTAGGAGGACACCTGGTGGTGCAAATATTGGGAAACTGAAGATATGAAACTTGATGTGTTTATGTATAGGACGTAAAACATGCTGGCCCTGCCCCTCTTGAAAAAAAAATAACTGCGGATGAACCTGTGAGATATTCATATTTCACCTATCTGATACCAAAATGCCACGATGAGTTGTAGCGGCCCGAAGAACGCTCCAGCACGAAGACTCACCCTGCCGGCTTACTGGACGTGGCCGTGTGGGAGAGTCGTCTACCCCGTGTCACGTTGGTGCCGATGGTGGACGTCCCAGTGCTGGTGGTGGTGGTGATGTTGGCCTTAAGTGAATGTTGTGGCCCAAGCCCGACACCCCCTGGACGCCGCTGAGCGAATCATGGTCTGCATAGGAGAGAGCTTTTAAGAATGAAAACATTGTTCTACAGACTGATTTTTTTCCGATATCTCTAAGGCACAACCCCCTCCTCGGCGCTGTATGAATTATGTAAGTTATTGCACGGCAGGCTCAGGCCCGTACTATAAAGTCAATTATAAGATATAATAATAGCATTCATATTTGTAGTAAAAGACCATTATAAGTCATATATATATGAAGTTATTTTTGAATCACATGATTTACTCATATACTTCTATACTTGTGAATGTTTTTTTTTCTATGAGGAGAGTATCTGCAGTGATAGAATATAAGTAAGAACGCATAGAAGAATGAGTGAAAAATGTATAACACGTGCATTTAAAGTTAATTATACTATCTATCGCATCAATCCAAGAATGCAGTAATGATTCTCTTAGAAATAATATATATTGATTGACATGGTCACTTCAAATTATATGATAAGTAAATAGCAGCTGATGCGACTTTTTTTTACAAAGATTTCCAAGCGCATGGACTTGTCTGTTAGCATGCCGTGCCCTGTCACCTCTCTCTACCTTATCTGTGCAACGCAGTCTTCTCCCAGCCATCAATATAATTTTGTGTGACCTGCCGTTGTTCTGCATTACGCTACCAAGGTATATGAAATTCTCAAAGATATCAATGTCCTCGCCTCTAATAATATATTGTTTCATCTAGTAATGTAACGGGGTACCGGGGGGCGTTTAAAGGGCGTTGATAAAGACTTCAGCTTCCTTAGGGCGAATATATTCTTAGCCTATATGTACAAGGAGCGTCGGAGCGAGAGCGACTGCCGTTGTGTGTTTATCGGACTCTCGTGAAGGAGTGACGAGTTACAGGTTGGAAAATAATTGTTACAATTGGTCACATACGTCAAGGTGACCTCCACGCACTATGAAATGCGTTGTATACAAACTGAGACGGTAAACACTGACGGACGACATTCCTATAAGGTGGCGTGATCTATCTGTCGTGGGTCTTTTCCATTGACAATTGTATGCCTAATTCGTGGTGATATTAAATAATAATAATAATAATAATAATAATAATAATAATAATAATAATAATAATAATAATAATAATAATAATAATAATAATAATAATAATACATTGATATCATACTATAACACTGCTCGGTCACCTACCAGTCATCGCGACCTCGCGATATACAAAAATCTAACTAGCAGTCTAGTTACCATTAACATACATAGTGGGACTTTGTTAAGCAGACACAATTACATGACACAACTACAATAAAACACTGGTTATGTAAGAACATTTGTGTAGTCATAATATAAATAGGGAGAGGTAAAACACAACGTGTGTGACATGAAACATAAGAAATCTCTCAAAAGATAAATATAAGGACACATGTAAAAGAAGCTATCAACTGGCATAGTTACAGACAATGAAACGTTCATCTAGCTCCTAAAAAAATACACTAGTGAAACATAGTACAATAGTAAAACATAGTACAATGTTAAGTATAGGAGCAGGGGAATGCCAGGTTTCTGTCATCTGACTTGCTTGAGAAAAGGAAAACCTACCTTGCCAGTGGCCTCCCTGCATCCAGTCGCCGTGTCTGCACAACCAAATAATCGTGCAGGACAGAGTTCCTCCTAATAAGGTAGCACATGACGACGAGACTGACGAACATCACAAACATTGTTACAAAAAATCCAGGGTACAAGTAGGGACGATGCAAGTATTCAGGCAGCGTTTCCTCCAGGGTTTCCGCAAACTCTGTTTTGTTTGCGAAAGACAATGAATTAAGGGAGTTAGTCACATAAGAGATACTGGAGAAGTGAAATTTATCGAGAGACCGTAGTGGAAACACTCGATGGGAAATATTGGCAGTGAAAACCAGACGGATCCGGGACGGGTACGTTGTTATGTTAGTGAAGAGGATATAGTATGCTTCCGTTATGGCATAGTGACCAGTAACCCGTTGATAAGTGGTACCCTCCGGGCAGATGACTGATACTTAGAAGGACTGAGGGAAGTAAAAATAATGCAGACCCTGAAAGTTCTTATGGAAAACAGGTGTTGGTGGTAGCTGCTTGTAAGGGCACAAGGAAAGAGCGTCAGACGCGTTCACGCGGGTGAGGGCGATCTCGCATACCCCTCCCCGAACTGGTAGGAAGGCAAAGAGAGACGCAGAGCAATAGAATCGCCTGAAGACCGTCTCCTTGCAATACTGAAAGAGTGAGTAGCTACCCGTTGAATACAGAGCGAAATTCTTCGCGATTAGAACAAGAGACGGGGACGTGTCCAGGGCTAACACAATGTCCTTTGCTGAAAAAGGGAACGGGACAATTTCGTGTGCCTCAAACACGTTCTCCGTCTGAAATGGAACATGAATGATTATGGTATCGGGGGTGAGGCTGGACTCAATCAAGGGGTAAAAATATTGACTCATGTCTGGGTTGAATAAAGGTGTGAGGCTATAATTTTGATACCCGATATGGATAATCGTTCTCAAATCGTGGAGAGGGAACAAGGCAGGTGTGTATCTGCCGTGCGCTGCATCTACCATGTTGCTAATAACCTGCTGATTTGCCGTTGCGACAGAGTTAATGACGTTTTCCAATGCATGCAAGGCCTGATCTAGGAAGAGAAACTGATTCACCTGGTCGATCTGTTTGACAACTATGTTGATAACCTCTACCATCTTATTTGTCTGCTCTAGCAGTTCCTCAGTGTTAGTACGCAACAGCGCAAGTTTTCAACAACTGGCGTTGATCACCCTACGATATCGGGCAGCAAAGGAAAGTACATGAGCGTAGTGGTCCCGCAAATCGCGTACGTCCTCGTCGGTTGCCGTACCGAAGACGAACTTTGAGGCGGACCAAACGATGTTGAGTCAGAGAGTTGGTACTAGAAGGTGCCTTTGATTCCCTAGTCTTGGTAGCCCGTATGGCGTCTGCCATGCCGAGTAGTTTTTCTGAGACTATCCTGATTGTGTCTGTGGTGTTGGTCAAGGAAGTATATGGATATTTTACGAGGAGCACATCTTCTATGAAGAAGACCTCTCCTATGTGTGCCGTGAGGGCGCCAGGCTTTAGGTGGATGGGTATCGCTGCAAGCAGGGAGCCGAGGGACAAGATGATCAGAAAACGCAACATCATGATCTGAAAGTGGTGGGAATGAAGTATTTAAACCCGTGGTCTCAAGTTATAGCTATGGGTGTTGGAATTATCTTGTTGAACATTTGACTCTTAGGGGGAATTACCAATATCAAGGTCCAAAGGTGAGGGAATTACTTTCAGACGATCACTGTAAACTTCTAGACTGACTCCACTATTTGACTCGAGAACCTCGAACCGATTTCCCCTGACATTCCGAACAACTCGGTAAGGACCCACATATTTAGCCCCCAGCTTCGAACTCCTTTCCGCTTACTTAATCATGACTGTCACCCTCTTTTAATTTCACCGGGACGGCCTGTTTGTGTTATTTTGACATCATTTCAACCTTCATAGCTTTTAACGTACACCTAACCTCTGAGTGTATCTTGGAAAACATATGCATCTGCTGTTGTGCGTACCTAACAATGTTGTAGAAAGGTTGTTGTGGTTTTGTTAGGAAGTCGTATGGAAGACGTTTCTCCACCCCATATAAGATATAGTAGGAAGACTTCCCCGTAGAGTCGTTTACCAACGTATTTATGGAAGCGGCTATATGCGATAGCCAATCCTCCTAGTTATCGTGGAGATCGTTCACGATAGGCTTGAGGACCTGTAAGATTTTCCTATTAGCCCTCTCCGCCAACCTATTAGCAACTGTGTGATAAGCTGTGATGAAGGATTGCGTGATGTTAAACTGAGCGCATATTTCGCTCAATACTGTGTTAATAAACTCGGTGCCATTGTCACTCAAAAAAAATCGAGGAGACGAATGTGGACACAACACGTGAGTCACGAGGGCATGGGCCTTGAGAGACGCTAGAACTAGAAACCTAGAGAACTGGTCGACGCACACCAATAAGTAGCGCGAACCATGATGGCTCTGGGGGAGCTGTAATAAGTCTATATTAACAACATCCCAAGGCGCCTCTGGTACTGGGTATTGTAAGTAGTAACAAATGTACGGAAGTGGGGGTAGCCTCAGCGGGGGGGACTGGAAGTGGGGGTTGGGGGGTTCAGCGGGGGGGCTATGGAAGAGTGGGTATCTGGACCCCCCCCCTCCCCTCCCCTCCCCCACCCCATCCTTTACCTTTTCACCCCCCCACCCCCCACCCCCTCCCCCTCTCGGACTAGCGTACGGAAGCGGGAGGGTGACGGGAGTAGGGGTGCCCAGCAGGGGAGGGGGGGGGAGAGACGGGAGAGGGGGTACTTGAAGGGTTAAGATAAGATCTTGGGCCCTCGAATGACCACTAGATTATAATCACGGAAAAGGTTAAGGACATTAGGTTAATGACCAGGCTGGAATGTGAATTTACTCTCTAATGCAAGTCCGAAAATAAAATAAAAAATCGTCATTGAACGTAAGACTCGATAAATTATTTAAGTTTTTGCTGGATGTATTGTATCATTATCTTTTGATTTCTCATTTCTCAACTTGTTTCTTCTTATTTCTTTCCCTTAGCTTATATATATTTTTTTTTACTCCGGTTATTTGATGTCATCTAACCCTAAACACTGCAGCACCAAGTCTTTTTTTTTCTGATTTTGCATTAATTAATGTCTTATATCTCATTTCTTAACTTATTTCTTCTTATTTCTTTTCTCAACTTGCATTTCTTTATATTTTCTGCCTGCTCTTCGGTGTCATATGACCTCAGACGTTGCCGCATCGAGTTTACCTTTTTCCGTGAAAAAGGGATCATGTGTGTGTGTGTGTGTGTGTGTGTGTGTGTGTGTGTGTGTGTGTGTGTTCCATTCCCCTCTGATTCTTGAGAAATCTGCTGCTAGCTCGAAATTTTGTGGGCCAACTTTTTTAGCCGAATATATGCTCCGAAGCGGAATTTAGTGAGGATTTTTATGGTATCTTCAAATTCCTCATACGTCTATTAGTTCCCGAGTTACACCGATAAAACTGATTTTTTTTTCTCTCGTCAGAGTAGCCTAACAAATAAAAATCACTCAAAGCTCCTCATCTACGTTCCTTAGAAAGATTGCCATATGTTACTATTAAGAAACTTATCCCAACAACTGCAAATTTGACGCACTTTCATTTTTTTTCTTCTGATTTTGCATTAATTAATGTCTTATATCTCATTTCTTAACTTCTTTCTTCTTATTTATTTTCTCAACTTGCATTTCATTATATTTTCTGCCTGCTCTTCGGTGTCATATGACCTTAGACGTTGCCGCATCGAGTTTACTTTTTTCCCTAGATCAAGATAGTGCTCATCCGAAGACAAATATACGGAAAAGAGAAGACAAACCAGTTTGTATATATATATATATATATATATATATATATATATATATATATATATATATATATATATATATATATATATATATCTATATATATATATATATATATATATCTATGCTGTCTATTTGCGTCCTTATGGATATCTTCTTGTTGATTTGGGTATAAATACTCCTGAATCCCTACAGTTTCGCTCAAACATTGTTGGAGAGCCTCCCAGGTGAACGCGTATACCAATGGTGAACTCCAGGAAAAAGGAACTCTTACACGTTCTATACTCCCAACATAACGAACCCTATGGTTTAAGCTCTCAGCTACTTCTGATCTTACTCTCTTAAGCCTTTGCAGTTACTTTCTTAAAACCTCGAGGTCCGCCTTCCTGAAGTCAGGTATTAAGTGTTGTTTCTGCTGACTCAATCCTCCCATTTAATATTAAATTTAATGTCCTTATGATCACTGTTACCTAATGAACCCCCAACCGCAATGTTGCTTATTATGTCCTCTTTATTAGTTAACAACAAACCCAAAATATTTTCTTCCCTCGTTGGTGTTCTAATTAACTGCTTAAGGAAACTATCCTGCGGCGGGAAATGAAAAAGAACCATGCAGCATGGAAAAACTGCATGGAAATTTGTGTGCCTGTGAGAACAAGACAACGCTTGCTGAGCACCCAATGATGATCACAAGACTAAAATTCCCACCTGCGGGATATACTGTGAAATTTATTAATCATGCTAAAGCATATGATCCATTTTATTTAGCATTCTATGTCTTTGAGAGTATTCTCGTAAAGCCTTCTTCGAATGGGTGTAAAGAGACATCACTTTGCCATAGCGTATGCTATGGAGGAACATGTCACTCACACAGCTTATGCATTTCTTCTCAGCCATGGGATACTCATGAGATTTATGATTGCCAGCGCATTTGAAACAATCTGGGGCGTCTCCATTGGTCTTGGCAGAAGAGTTCGCCTCAAGATGGCCGTACCCTGACAACGATAGCATATAATTGCATGGTATCCGTCTCTCACTGTGTATATTCCCCATTGTAATTTCATCTTGTCGTGATACTTGTGACTCAGCTCTCTCACAGTTGGGTCACACCTCAAAATGTTGTGAATCGTGCCGCCAGCCGCAGGCTTGCTAAACATCAGCTCAGTGTTATTCTCAACACCCTCAATTGTGTGTAAGAACCCATTGCAGTCTAAGATGGTCTTCTATATCTTTTCCTTGGTCTCCTCTTTATGCACATTGCTTCTTTGGTTTCATCTTTCCAACACTCTTGGTACTAATTTGCTCAACAGACTTCAGTTTTTGAGCAGCCTCAGCCCTTGTGTTCTCATTATCAAAGTTCATGACATTGTTACCTCTATTAGTGAGTCTTGAATCAGTTATTTGAATGTCATTTAATGCCTGGAAAACTCCATCTTTCATGTCTGTTGCCTTCTTTTCCTATGTAGAAGCTTTTACAACTAAGAGATTCTTGTTGAAGGTCTTGCCTCTCCTTAATGCCACCTCAGCCCAGCTGGACTCAGTATGCTCAGCAGATAAAAGCAGATGAAAGAGCCTTGATATAGAGGAGCAGATGAAAGCACCTCGATATTGAGGAGCTGATGAAAGCACCTTGATATTGAGGAGCAGATAAAAGCACCTCGATATTGAGGACCTGATGAAAGCACCTTGATATTGAGGAGCAGATGAAAGCGCCTTGATATAGAGGAGCAGATGAAAGCACCTCGATATTGATTACCAAATGAAGGCACCTCGATATTTAGGAACAGATGAAAGCACTTCGATATTGATGAGCAGATGATAGCACCTCGACACTGAGGAACAGATGAAAGCACCACGATATTGAGGAGCAGATGAAAACACATCGATATTGAGGAGTAGATAAAAGCACCTTGGTATTGAGGAGCAGATGAAAGTAAACTGATATTGAAGAGCAGTTAAAAGCACCTTGATAATGAGGAGCAGATAAAAGCACCTCGATATTCAGGAGCAGATGAAAGCACATCGATATTCAGGAGCAGATGAAAGCACATCGATATTCAGGAGCAGATGAAAGCACATCGATATTCAGGAGCAGAAGAAAGCACATCGATATTCAGGAGCAGATGAAAGCACCTTGATATTGAGGAGCAGATGAAAGCACCTCGATATTGAGGATCAAATGAAAGAGTTTCGATATTGAGAAGCAGATGAAAACACCTCGATATTAAGGAGCAGATGAAAGCACCTTGACATTGAGGAGCAGATAAAAGCAATTCGATATTGACGAGCACATGGTAGCACCTCGATATTGAGGAGCAGATGAAAGCACATCAATATTGAGGAGCAGATAAAAGCACCTTGATATTGAGAAGCAGATGAAAGCACCTGGATATTGACGAGGAGATGAAAGCACCTGGATATTGAGGAGCAGATGAAAGCACCTGGATATTGAGGAGCAGATGAAAGCACCTGGATATTGAGGAGCAGATGAAAGCACCTTGATATTGAGGAGCAGATGAAAGCACCTTGATATTGAGGAGCAGATGAAAGCACCTCGATATTGAGGAGCAGATGAAAGCACCTTGATATTGATGAGCAGATGATAGCACCTCGATATTGATGAGGAGATTAAACCACCTCGATATTGAGGAGCATATGAAAGCACATCAGTATTGAGGTGCAGATGAAAGAACCTTGATATTGAGGAGCAGATGACAGCACCTCGAAATTGATGAGCAGATGAAAGCACATCAGTATTGAGGTGCAGATGAAAGCAACTTGATATTGAGGAGCAGATGAAAGCACATTAATATTGAGGAGAAGATGTAACTATTGATTCGCAGATGAAAGCAACTCGATATTGAGGAGCAGATGATAGCACCTCGATATTGATGAGCACATGAAAGCACATCGGTATTGGGGAGCAGATGATAGCAACTCGATATTGATGAGCATATGAAAGCACATCGATATTGAGGAGCAGATGAAAGCATATCGGTATTGAGGAGTAGATGAAAGCAACTCGATATTGAGGAGCAGGTGAAAGCACATCGATATTAGGGAGAAGGTGAATGCACATCGATAGTGAGGAGCAGATGAAATCACCTCGATATTGAGGAGCAGATGAAAGCAAGTTGATATTGATTAGCAGATGAAAGCACCTCGATATTGAGGAGCAGATGAAAGCACCTCGATATTGAGAAGCAGATGAAAGCACCTCGATATTGAGGAGCAGATAAAAGCACCTCGATACTGATGAGAAGATGAAAGCACCTTGATATTGACGAGCAGATGAAAGCACCTCGATATTGAGGAGCAGATGAAAGCACCTCGATATTGAGGAGCAGATGAAAGCACATCGAAATTGGGGAGCGGATGAAAGCACCTCGATATTGAGAAACAGATGAAAGCACCTCGATATTGAGAAACAGATGAAAGCACATCGTTAATGAGAAGCAGATGAAAGCACATCGATAGTGAGGAGCATATGAAAGAATTTCGATATTGAGTAGCAGCTGTAAGCACCTCGATATTGATGAGCATATGAAAGCACCTCGATAATGAGGAGATGAAAGCACATCGATATTGAGGAGCAGATGAAAGTACATCGATGTTTAGGAGCAGATAAAAGCTTCTTGATATTGTGGAGCAGATGAAAGCACCTCGATATTGAGGAGCAGATGAAAGCACATCGATATTAAGGAGCAGATGAAAGAATTTCGATATTGAGTAGCAGATGAAAGCACCTCGATATTAAGGAGCAGATGAAAGCACCTCGACATTGAGGAGCAGATAAAAGCACCTCGATATTGACGAGCACATGATAGCACCTCTATATTGAGGAGCAGATGAAAGCAGCTCGATATTGAGGAGGAGATGAAAGCACCTTGATATTGACTAGCATATGAGAGCACCTCGATATTGAGGAGCAGATAAAAGCACCTCGATTTTGAGGAACAGATGAAAGCACCTCGATATTGAGGAGCACATGATACCACCTCGATATTGAGGAGCAGATGAAAGCACATCGATATTGAGGAGCAGATGACAGCACCTCGATATTCATGAGCAGATGAAAGCACCTCGATACTGAGGAGAAGATGAAAGCACCTTGATATTGAGGAGTAGATGAAAGCACTTCGATATTGAGGAGCAGAGGAAAGCACATCGATATTGAGGAGCAGATGAAAGCACCTTGATATTGAGAAGCAGATGAAAGCACCTTTATATTGAGGAGCAGAGAAAAGCACCTTGATATTGAGGAGGAGATGAAACACATCGATATTGAGGAGCATATGAAAGCAAATCAATATTGAGGAGCAGATAAAAGCACCTTGCTATTGAGGAGCAGATGATAGCACCTCGATATTGAGAAGCAGATGATAGCACCTCGGTATCGATGAGGAGATGAAACCACCTCGATATTGAGGAGCAAATGAAAGCACCTTGATATTGAGGAGCAGATGCTAGCATTTCGATATTGATGAGCAGATGAAACCACCTCGATATTGAGGAGCAGATCAAAGTACATGTATATTGAGCAGCAGATGAAAGCACCTTGATATTGAGGAGCAGATGATAGCATTTCGATATTGATGAGCAGATGAAACCACCTCGATATTGAGGAGCAGATGAAAGCACATCAATATTGAGGAGCAGATGAAAGCACCTTGATATTGAGGAGCAGATGATAGCATTTCGATATTGATGAGCAGATAAAACCACCTCGATATTGAGGAGCAGATGAAAGCACATCAATATTGAGGAGCAGATGATATCACTTCGATATTGATGAGCAGATGAAAGCACATCGATATTGAGGAGCATATGAAAGCACATCGATATTGGGGAGCAGATGATAGCACCTCGATACTGATGAGCAGATGAAAGCACATCGATATTGAGGAGCAGATGAAAGCAACTTGATATTGAGGAGCAGTAGAAAGCACCTCGGTACTGAGGAGCAGATGAAAGCACATTGATATTGAGGAGCAGATGAAAGGGCCTTGATAATGAGAAGCAGATGAACGCACCTTGTTGTTAAGAAGCAGATGAAAACAGTCACTATTGAGGAGCAGAAGAAAGCACCTCGTTATTGAGGAGCAGATGAAAGCAAATCGATGTTGAGGAGCAGATTAAAGCACATCGATATTGAGGAGCAGATGAAAGCACCTTGATATTGAGGAGCAGATGAAAGCACCTTGATACTGAGGAGCAGATGGAAGCACATTGATTTTGATGAGCAGATGAAAGCACCTTGATATTGAGGAGCTGATGAAAGCACATCGATACTGAGGAGCAGATGATAGCACCTTGATATTGAGGAGCAAGTGAAAGCAAATCGATATTGAGGAACAGATGAAAGCACCTCGATATTGAGGAGCAGGTGAAAGCACATCGATTAAGATAAGCAGATGAAAGCACCTTGATATTGAGGAGCAGATGAAAGCAATTCGATATTGAGGAACAGATGAAAGCACCTCGATATTGAGGAGCAGGTGAAAGCACCTCGACACTGAGGAGCAGATAAAAGCACGTCGATAATGAGGAGCAGATGAAAGCACCTCGATATTTAGGAGCAGATGAAAGCACCTTGATTTTGAGGAGCAGATGAAAGCACCTCGATATTGAGGAGCAGGTTAAAGCACCTTGATATTGAGTAGCAGATGAAAGCACATCAATATTGAGGAGCAGATAAAAGCACCGTCATATTGAATAGCAGATTAAAGCATCTCGTTATTGAGAAGCAGATGATAGCACCTCGATTTTAAGGAGCAGATGAAAGCACATCGACATTGAGTAGCAGATGAAAACACCTTTATATTAAGTAGAAGGTGAAAGCACATCGATATTAAGGAGCAGATGAAAGCACCTTGATATAGAGGAGCAGAGGAAAGCACCTCGATATTAAGGAGCAGATGAAAGCACCTCGATACTGAGGAGCAGATGAAAGCACCTCGATATTGTGAAGCAGATGAAAGCACCTCGATATTGAGGAGCAGATGAAAGAACCTCGATATTGAGGAGCAGATGCAAGCACCTTGTTATTGAGGAGCAGGTGAAAGCACCTCGATATTGAGGAGCAGATGAAAGCACCTCGATATTGAGGAACAGTTGAAAGCACCTCGATATTGAGGAGCAGATGAAAGCACCTCGTTATTGAGGAGCAGATGAAAGCACCTCGTTATTGAGGAGCAGATGAAAGCACCTCGATATTGAGGAACAGGTGAAAGCACCTCGATATTGAGGAGCATATGAAAGCACCTCGATATTGGGTTGCAGATGAAAGAACCTCGATATTGCGGAGCAGATGAAAGCACCTCGATATTGAGAAACAGATGAAAGCACCTCATTATTGAGGAGGAGATGAAAGCACCTCGATATTGAGTAGCAGATGAAAGCACCTCGATATTGAGGAGCAGATGAAAGCACCTCGATATTGTAGAGCAGATGAAAGCACCTCGATATTTAGGAGCAGATGAAAGCACCTCGATAGTGAGGCGCAGATGAAAGCACCTCGATATTGAGGAGCAGTTGAAAGCACCTCGTTATTGAGGAGCAGATGAAAGCGCCTCGATATTGAGGAGCAGATGAAAGCACCTCGATATTGAGAAGCAGATGAAAGCACCTCGATATTGAGGAACATATGAAAGCACCTCGATATTGAGGAGCAGATGAAAGCACCTCGATATTGAGCAGATGAAAGCACCTCGATATTGAGGAGCAGATGGAAGCACCTTGATATTGAGGAACAGATGAAAGGACCTCGATATTGAGGAGCAGATGAAAGCACCTCGATATTGAGGAGCAGATGAAAGCACCTCGATATTGAGGAGCAGATGAAAGCACCTTGATAGTGAGGAGCAGATGAAAGCACCTCGATATTGAGGAGCAGATGAAAGCACCTCGATATTGAGGAGCAGATGAAAGCACCTTGATACTGAGGAGCAGATGAAAGCACCTCTATATTGAGGAGCAGATGAAAGCACCTCGATATTGAGGAGCAGATGAAAGCACCTCGATATTGAAGAGCAGATAAAAGCACCACGATATTCAGTTTGCTCCCGACGCAGCGAAATGACGGTCGAATATATATTTGATGGAGTTGATGGTATTCGAATTTATTACTTCTGAGGGAAGATTGTTCCAGTTGGGGATGTCTCGGATCGAAAAGAAACTCCCTCCAATGTCTTTTTCATCGACTCGACTGAATGGGTAAACCGTTATTTATAGTTCTTGAGATGCTTTGCAGTTCAAAGAATTTGGAGTAGTCGACGTTATTGAACTTTTTCACGTACTTGAAGAATTGAATCATATTCTCTCGTAGACGTCTTTTCTTCAGTGTAAAGAGATTGAGTCGCTTGAGTCGTTCCTCGCACGGTTAGGCCCTTAAGGTTGGAATCATCTTCGTGTCGCGTCGTTGAATCCTTTCCAGTAAAACAATGTCCTTTCTGTAATTAGGAGACCAGAACTGTACTGCATACTCGAGGTGCGGTCTTATCATGGAATTATACAAGGATAGCATCACGTCTGGCGCCTTGCACTCGAACTTTCTCGCTGTGATCCCGAGCATAGTGTTGGGTTTGTTATATGCTTTTTTTTTTTACATGGATTCACGTGTTTCAGGTCATTCCTGATAGTGACTCCAAGATCCTTTTCCTCCTGCATCGCCTTCAGAGGTTTACCATTCAAAATGTATTTCTAGTTACTATTTCTGGACCCAATGTGCATGACTTTGCATTTGTCACCATTAAAGGACATTTGCCATTTTCCGACCATTCGATAATTTAATTGAGGTCTTTCTGAATGACTGCCTGGAAGCCAATCGGAAGGCTATCCGTTGAGTAGTACTCGTTGTTTTATGCTGGTGGGCCAATCTCATATCAACGCGATCAGATTGGCTCCAATGCCCGCCGAGTGGAGTTTCTTGAGTCGCTCGTGCGGTACCTTGTCGAAGGCTTTCTGAAAGTCCAGGTATATAACATCACTGGGGATGTGGGCATCCCAGTTCTTATATATACCTTGGAAGAAGTATAATAAATTCGTTAGGCAGGAGCGCTTGTTTTTTAAGCCTTACTGGGTGTCGGAGACTGCATTATTGTCTTCTAGAAACTTAACAAGCTTGTTTCTAATGATCTTTTCGAGTATTTCTCCTGCCTCTGATGTCAAACTAATGAGCCTGTAGTTTAATGCAACGCGTTTGTCTCCTTTTTTGAAGATCAGTGTTACGTTCGCCATCTTCCAGTCTTCCGGGACCTTATTCAATTGAGCTGACCGGTTGAACATATTAGTGAGTGGTTGAATTATTTGTTGTTTAAGCTCTTTTAATAACTGCGAGGACAAACTGTCAGGTCCCGCTGACTTGTTCGTATCGAGTTTATCCAAATACTTTTTCCCTACTCCGCGGGTCAGGGCCCTCAGCAATGGTTTCGATGTCCTCGACTGTGAATACGGATGCTAAGTTAGTGTTGAGGATTCTGGCCATCTGTTTACTGTCCCGAGTTACTGATCCAGTCTCCTGTGTCAGGGGACCAGTATTGGATATATGTTTTTCGATCTGATGTATGTGAATAATTTTTTGGAGTTGGTCTTGATGTCGCGCGCTATTTGTTTATCATAGTTGCGTTTCCTACCTTCTAATAAGGGTGCGACAAGCTTTTAGGCTGGTGTGGTACTGTGTGCGGGCTTCGGCAGTGTCATTCTCTTTCATTATATTATATATATATATATATATATATATATATATATATATATATATATATATATATATATATATATATATATATATATATATATATATTTTTTTTTTTTTTTTTTTTAAGCTTACCGCCCTTTTTAATTCTCTGGACATTCACGGTGGATCTACATCACCATTTACTCGCCTGGGTTTCGTAGGCACTGTAGCCTTTTCTACTCCCAAAAGCTTATCTTTGAAGTCGTTCCACACGTTGTCGATTGTATTGTCAGTGAGGTTAAGTTGGTCCCAGGTCGCAGGAGGAAGCAGCTCACGGGCTAGGATGAAATTTGATTTTTTGTAGTCTGGTATCACTGACAGATTGTCTACGAGTTTGTGACATATGTTGACATTAAAACGGATTTAGTGGTGATCGCAACCATTAATTTTCTCACCAACTTTACAGTCGCGAATGAGGTCGGGGTCGCTTACTAATACCAAATCCAGCAGATTGTTTTCTCTTGTCGGTTGAGTTGCAACTTGAGTGAGGAACGAATCCTTAACCATTTCTATAAGTCTGTCATTACTTCTCAAGGAGGAGGAGAAAGAGGAGGAGGAGGAAGAAGAAGAAGAAGAAGAAGAAGAAGAAGAAGAAGAAGAAGAAGAAGAAGAAGAAGAAGAAGAAGAAGAAGAAGAAGAAGAAGAAGAAAAAGAAGAACAAGAAGAAGCAGAAAATTTATAAAAAGAGCGCTACCGCCTCCTCCTTATGCTTGTTTCCATGTTTCCATGTTTCCTGCTTGATTAGGGAGTGTTCATGAACTTGTGTAATGAATAATCTCAACACCAGGGAGAGGAGGAAGAGGAGGAGGAGAAATTGACAGAAGAAACAAGAGAGAGAGAGAGAGAGAGAGAGAGAGAGAGAGAGAGAGAGAGGAATGACCTCTGTACCTGGAAGACTGTCTGTAACTGGAAGACTCATCATTAAAAACTCTGCTTTCTAATGAGGATAATCGAGCTAATGAAGATACACGTACGGTACATATGTTCGATTACCGTTGCTTCTTTTCTTTAGCGTTCTGTCCTCCTTTCATTGTTTATATTGCCTGCAGACGATTCATTCCTCATGTTTACAAGCTACGAAGATGGATAATAAGGAAACGGAAGGGAAATAAAAATAAAATGATGAATAGCGAGATGAAAAAGCCAAAACAAGAAGATGAGGAAGAACTTAACAGAAAAAAAAACGAAAAAAAACAATGAAAAAAAGAAAATACGCTCTGTAAGATAAGGAGGAGGAGAAGGAGGAAAACGAGGAGACAAAGAAGAAAACTGAGGAAGAACAAGAAAGTAAGAAAAAAAAGCAGTGTTGTGGAGATTATTGCTGTGTTGAAGTCGAGCTTAAACACCGCGGCACAGCACACACAGCCTTGCCTTCTCCACAGCCGCAGCACAGACACGCCGCCCCTTTGCCCAGGCCGCTGACACTCCCGACGCAGCAGTGGCTAAATACCAAGCGACACCCTCCTTGCATTGAAATGGCCAGCGCTCTCCCCCACCTCCTCCTCCTCCTCCTCCTTCTACTTGCCCTCCTTCTCTTCCTCCACCACCTCCTCTTCCTCCTTGCCCTGCTTGCCACGCTCCTCCTCCTCCTCTTCCTCCTCCTCTTCAACCCTGCCCTTTGAACTCACTCTACCTCCTCTTCATTGCTCTTTTTTGCACACTCCCTTCTCACGCTACCATTTTCCATCTTGTTTCTTTCTTTCTTCTCCCATTTCTCCATCTCCTACTATTCCTCCTCCATCTCCTCCTCCTCCTCCTTCTCTTTCTCCTCCTCCAGCCCTCTAGTGAACTCTGACCCTCTCTCTTCCCTCCTTCCGCACACTCCACCACAGATTATAACTATTAGTCTCTTCATCTTGACAAGGCATTATCTCCTTTTTCACCTGTATTTCCTTCGCTTCCTCTTCTTCTCAATATCTGTGTGTGTGTGTGTGTGTGTGTGTGTGTGTGTGTGTGTGTGTGTGTGTGTGTGTGTGTGCGTGTGGGTATGTATGACGTGTGCGTGCAGGCGGGCGAGGGCAGGCCGGGGGGCAGATGGCATTGTTGGGCATTCAGTTGCGTTCTCGGCGTGCCGTGGCGAGACCCTCCTCCCGTTACTCATCCCTGCCTGTTGTTGGTCTGTTTCACTTTTCCTTGGGGGACATTATGAGTTCATTGTTTTTCATCGTGTGTCTAACGGGGCTTCTTTCTCCTTTTTTTAACATTTCTATATAAGTTGTTGTTTTTGTCTTGGATAGTTAGGTTACGTGGGGTTAGGTTTACAGGAGTCGCCTTGTTTAAGCCTACTGGCCTCTTGCAGACTCTTAATTTATGTACTTATAATTTTTGGGCGCATAACGTAACTTACTCATGCATAATATATCCTATCGTTAGTGTCTACTATCTTGTGGTCAACTCAACTCCGTCATGATACTCCTGCCGGCCTTTATTTTCTCCATAATGCTTTTTTTTTTCTATTCGTCCTCCACTGTTGTGTACCATCATATAAGACCGCCAGAACACTAATTAAAGAACATTTCTTTGGACGTATCTTTCTCTGTCACATAGAAGTATTCCTTTGTTATTCACTTAATCATGTTTACACTTACATGTGAGTTTGTTACTTTTTTTGCCCTTGAGTTGTTTAACTCGTTTTTCATCGGCAATTCGATTATTCTGTCTTAGCACATGATTGTTAAAGTTTCAAAATTGGACGTCTTTACATCTTACTGTACATCGCAATGGTGCTGAAGCTATATTTTTGCATATTACATAAGAACATAAGAACGCAGGAGTCTGCAAAGGCCGGTAGGCCTGTACGAGGCCGTGTATGACATAAAATTCCGCATGTTGTCTCCAGTGCTGTACTATTACTGGCGCTGCCTCTCATAAGTCTGGCGGCCAGAGTTTGTGAGATACCCTTCAGTAGGCGGAGCAAAAGGCGGTTGTCAGGTAAGCAAACACGCATCAGCCGGGCCATGCTCCGGAGTTTAGGCATGACAGAGGTAAATATACTAAGAATATCGTGACATTGACAGAGCAGCTTACAGCTCCATTAACTCCAGTTTATGTAAAAATCCCAAATTAGAACTGAAAGTTACATTAGAGTGTAAAGTTATGCCATAAACAATGCCAATGAATGTAATAATTATTGTCGACGTGGGTGCGTGTTTTTCCAGTAATTTTATATGCTACGACGTTGATGACTGCATCCCAGTGTGTTACGGAATGACCAGTATGTGTTCTCTGCCGCATTCAGGTCAGGCCGGACATACTTGAGTACCAGGCATTCCACCGACGTGCCTGAGGCGTGTGTTGACAAGGAGCGGCGGCGGCCACGGGTCAGGTCGGCGGGATACAGGGCGGCCGTGGCCTTGGATTGATGGGCGCCGTGTGGCCGTCTCAATGATGTAATTTTAGGGCAGGGTGGCTATGGAGATGCCTTGGCGTTTCTCTTGCCAGTCCGTCTGGAAAACAATTTCAGCTTAGGCATTTATGTAGAATTTGATTGTTCCAAAAAACAGTTTCTGCGAAGAGAGCTAGAACGTTTTAATTTTATACCAAAACATTGTTATTCTTAAGCATTGTTATATACCACTCAATTAAAAGTTGTATATTTGTGTTTGTGTGTGTGTGTGTGTGTGTGTGTGTGTGTGTGTGTGTGTGTGTGTGTGTGTGTGTGTGTGTGTGTGTGTGTGTGTGTGTGTGTGTGTGTGTGTGTGTGTGTGTGTGTGTGTGTGTGTGTGTGTGTGTGTGTGTGTGTGAACGTGTGAGGGTGTGTGTGTGTATGTGTAATAATAATAATAATAATAATAATAATAATAATAATAATAATAATAATAATAATAATAATAATAATAATAATAATAAACGGTTTATTATTTGATAGCAGCTGTAAATCTGAAAATATGCACGTTACAAATACACTTTTGAAATATAAAAGAAAAAAAAAGGGAAAATGTACACTATGAAAGGGATATGGGGGTCTGGGGTGGTGGGGGGGTGGGAGGTGAGGTGGTGGAATGCAGTGCGCTGGTGCGGTAGGAGGAGGAGAAGGTGTGTGTGTGTGTGTGTGTGTGTGTGTGTGTGTGTGTGTGTGTGTGTGTGTGTGTGTGTGTGTGTGTGTGTGTGTGTGTGTGTGTGTGTGTGTTTAACTTACTCACGGTCTGATCACGTGATGGACTCTTGAAGACCAATCTATACCCTCCCAGAGAGCTTTGATCTCATTTAACTGACCTTTGAGTATACGTGGGACCTCGCCTACCAGTCCCTTCATCTCCCTTCCTCCGGAGGGGACAGCAGCCAATCCTTGTCAGCAGAAGCAGCTTTCGACCTGAGAAAGGCTCGAACCTCGATATACTGTGATGGCAGACTGAAAATTTAACCACAACACCAAGGGAGCGTTTTTTTTTTTTTTGTGTGTGTGTGTGCGTGTGTGTAAGTGCGGGCTTGTGTGTGCGTGCGTGTGGGTGCTATCATCATATCACAAGAGGTACGCGAGAGACCACTTAGCAGGTAACGCCTCTCGTCATGATTGCTTCGTAACCGTTATCAACAGCAATTATGAGCTGATTACTCGTCGTCCAACCCCGGCGTAGAGATACCATCGCCTGTGCCCATGACCGACTGCGCCCCCGACAGGCCTACTGGAAACAATTTGTCCAGGTATTTGGTGGTCACAGCGGGGCGCCTCAGCGATGAGATATTATGTCCCTCGCCGCCCCTCCCTGGCACCCCAGCACATGTATGGGGCAGGTGACGCGCCGCCCCTGCCTCAGGAGTCCAGAAAATCAGTGTTCATTTTTTCGTACCGCGACCACGTTTTATTTCAAGTGTCATCTTCCTGACCAATTTGAAAGTCTCCCAACAATGCCAGGAGCTGTGTGCTTCCCGCCATTTGGTGTTTAGTTGTCTGTACGTAGAAGTGACGATCTGATGCGTATAGTCTGTCGCTACGCAGTGCTGTGGCGTCGTGTGCGCTCAGTGGAGTCTTGCAGTGGGATATGTTTGCCAATTTGTACGCACCAGACCAATTAGCTCTCATAAGAGAAGACACTACACTGGAAAGTTGAAAATTTTAATCAAGTATAATAATGAAATAATATTAAAAGGAAATATGTAAACTTTATCAGGACTATATCAATATTCCTTTGCATTGGTTAAAATCACAACAGTAACATCGGTTTCTGATATGACCTACGTGGAAGGAGGCGGACGATAATAAAGCATATAGGTGGACAACTGCCTCCACACCAAGGCTCCGTGGTTTGCGAGGCCCTTTTTTTCTGCCCAGGCGATGCGATGATGGCTTGAAATAATGAACCGACGAGGTACTTCTGAGGATGGCTGTTCAGACAGCCCAGCAGACCAGCCAATTAATGTTCAAACGATGTGCAAGACGCTGACGCAGTAATTGAATAAATGTTTTATTCATCAGTTGCTGAACTTCATTTAGTAGAAAAAATGTTGAAAAAGGAGAAGTTTAATTAATGGAAGTTGTAGTTTCAGGCAGCGGAGGGTGTCCGTACCCCTGGCTTCCTAGAGGTGTGCCTACCTGGAAATGTACGGAAAACATTTTACCTGAGCATGCCTTTCCTGAAGCTTAGCGTGGCATAACAAGGACTATATTTCTTCGATAACAGTGGTTTCATGTTTTTTTTCTTTCTTACGTGATCGCTACGGCTTCTCGACCACCACTTTCACTTCACCACCTTCCACCGATCCATCCATCCCTCCACCAAAAACCTCCACCCTACGTTTATTTACATCTTCCACTATCAGTCTCTCCCTTCCTCCATCCCTTCACCAACGTTTACCCGCCCACAGCATCCACTTCCTCCCACTAATAACTTCCACCCATCGTCCACCCAAAGCTCCACCGACACCGACACCAGCTCTCGCCCTACCCCGCCGACCCCTCCCAGCCCCCCCTCCGGCACCACACCTCTCTGCCCCGCCCTACCCCGCCCCGCCCCTTACGCCAGGCCATCCCTGGACGGAGAACAAACAAACGAGGCGCCCTGTGACTAGGATTGCCCAAAATAGGAGAAAAGAAATCCATTATAAATTCATGGAGGATCACGAGGAATGGGTTTCGTGGTAGTACACGATGATAGGATGCTCTCTCTCTCTCTCTCTCTCTCTCTCTCTCTCTCTCTCTCTCTCTCTCTCTCTCTCTCTCTCTCTCTCTCTCTCTCTCTCTCTCTCTCTCTCTCTCTCTCGACAGTAAGTTACTAAGTTAAAGATACACTGATACTTTTATTCATTTAGTCTTAAGATGCACTGACGAACTGACAATCTCCTATCCCTGCAATGCGCGGCTCACGTCACACCCGGGAGGCTGAAGACAACACCCAGCAAGAGTATTTACACTTCTCGTACATATCATTATGCTCTGAAGTTGATTTTCACCGACGCGAGTGCACGTATTCCGGGATTAATTCACACATCTCGGTACAGATCAGGCATAAATGGCTATATAGAAGTAAGGTATATTTGGGACATCCGCTGTAGCTGAGCGTGGCTTCGGTATACATATCCGTCGCATTGGTCCTTGAGCCTGTAGTGGTTACGAGCCCATCACCGCGGGACACTAGCCAGCGTGACATCCGAGGTACTGCATTGCATCCCTGACCATTAAGCTGTCGTGGAGGGGAAGGTATATGTAACCTTTCTCCGCACTTGAGCATAGAATTAACCCTTGCGACATATCAGCAAGCCATCCCCGCTCCCAGAGGCTCCCATTATTCTCCCACCGCCGGGCAAGGGTGAGCACACAGCGCCCCACAAGGGTTGCTTCGTCCCCTCAACACGTGCGCACCGTTCCTTTTCACGTCTCTTTCACTGCTCCCTGCCTGAGCCCCTGTTCCCCCTACTTATCTCCTTCTTTGCCCTCAGCTCTATTTGTTTACGTAATAGCATGTAATCCTCGTTGTGTACCGACTGTCATTTTTGTTCTCTAAAACGCAATTCAAAGGTCCATTAGCCTGGTAAGATCCCCCCAGGACATGGTCAGCTTGCCATATTTCTTAACCGAACAACACTCTTCTCGTAAATTTTCCTACAAGATAAGGAGGTTTGTTTTGAGTGTTTACCAACTACGTGTTCGTGTTCATATAACTTTCAACTTGCTCAAAACTCCTCTCGAAGATGATCTGCAGACCGATTTACTGCGTGACATGTTCACTATTCAGGGACTGGCCTTCACCCCATCGTTGTGAAAGCGTTGTGGACAGTCAGTGAAGAAAGTCTTTTGTGCCACCTGTCTTAACAATCAGTTACGATACATTCTCCTGGATGATCCTTTTCTAACGGAGGTAATCTGGCACAAAAGCCACCAATGAGGCTCGCTGCCCGCGGACATTATCTTACAAAAACCAAGGGGAGTGAGTTGAGCAGGGCAGGATGGGGCCCCGGACTGAACCAGATCATTTGTCTCATCACGAGGCCTGTATGGCCGGGGACAAGAAAACACCCGCCCTGCCATCCGCCCGGTGGCGTAGTTTGTGCTGGGGGCGCAGCTCCTCTTTCAGTGGCAGATGCACATTAACTGAACACATTAATTATGAACGCTAAAGTTCATGTATGTTTTCACATTTTCAGACAACTTTTACAGCATTCGTAAGATGCAAAATATATAAATACTGGGTCTTTCTGAGTTCACTCTCGACTTCCGCCAGCGCTGGCCACGCCCATCTCTGAGGGGAGGGGAGGGAGCCAGTGTGTGGTCAGCGTGGTCATCATTGCACCGACAGTAAAATTTATTAGTAATAAATGTCATGCCTTGAAGGAGCCAGTTGGGTGAGCATCAAAAGTGGCCGCCCGTCAATCATGCTGTAGGCCGCCTCCTCCCCCTCCCCAGCAAGCCCAATCACCCCCTTAATGGCCGGCCTCAGCCCCACCAGCCACGCGTCCCCTACAATTATATATCTAAATCACTCGTAGCGCTGATGCCAGAACCGGTTGGGTTTCTTTATCTGTGTGCCCGTTTTCTGGCGTTGTAACGGCCCATCAGCAAGTATCCGCATGAAATCTGTGACGATAATACCTCACATGACTTATGTGACTCTGCGACGCCATACATGCCTGACATAAAGTGCAGGCAGCAAACTGTGGGTCATTTTCGGCATATAATCTCGTGGAGGCAAGATGTTAAACATAACGCCACAGAACTCTTCAGTGTTGCTGCTCCCGCCATCAGCCCTCGGGACATCACCATCGAGGGGCCGCCCGGTGATTATGACGAAAAAGGCAAACACACGCAGACAGGCCGCCCTTGAATGTGGCATTGCTGGGTTATTGCCGCACCGGTGGCCTGGGGCAGCAGTCCTTCACCCGCTTCTTCCGAACGCCGTATTACACGCAAATAATCAAATAATTGTCTTGATGTTAATTAGTTTTTTTCAGGAATTCATAAATAAGTAACAGCGAACATGATCTGATTTGTCGTAACTCATTTGTGTTGGTCTACGGAAAAGAATATATAATGACTTCTTGGTGTGGTTACCTGGATTGCTGAAGGCTTCTTTGACATTTTTTTTCTCAACAAAGGAAAGTTCCTAGTGTATTGATCTCTTGTGAATTATGACAGCTATGCTTCTAAAAAACAAAAATATTAATGGATGTCAGGTTAGTTATTGACAAATACGAACAGTTCAGTGCGGTGAGCGATGGTGCACCTCTGAAGGCCCTCACCTGTTCTCCCTCACCAATCCTCTCACTGGTATCCACAGGGAGCCGCGAGGCCGCCTACACGTACGCGGTGACCAGCGCGGGAGTCACCCACAGCGTCACGACCGCTTGCTCCCGCGGCAACATCTCCACCTGTGGCTGTGACGACCGCAGGCGAGGGCGGTACAGTTCCTCCGGGTGGAAATGGGGCGGCTGCAGCGCCGACATTAGGTGAGAGGTGCATGTTAAGAATGTCCTGTTTGAACTCTTCATTCTCCTAGACATATATATCACAGACTTACTCTCAGTGCATGCCCCAATACAACATATATGAAAGATGATAAACGCGGGGCATTCAGAATGAAGCAAGCTTACGTGTGCATGTACACCAAACAGCGTACTTTCATACACAGGACACCCAAATACTGATATACCAACACTCACAATAATGAGACAGATTCAACAAGTTACGCACGCAGCCCCATACTCATCGGCCCCTTGTTCCTTCCTCCTAACGGCCGCCTGCAGGTTCGGGGTCAGGCTCGCGCAGGAGCTCCTGGACGCCCGCGAGGTGGAGGGGGACGGCCGCGCCCTCATGAACCTGCACAACAACCGGGCGGGACGCAGGGTTAGTGTCCGGGGTGCCGCCTCCACAAGGCAGCGGCGGCTCAGTGCATGCTCACCAGAATCTGTTCTTGCTTAGAAAATTTGCATATTGTTGCCCTACTTGTCCCTGCTGCCACTGTTCCCCAATTTTTTCCTTTGCACATGCGGCTGTTAGAAGTGTAATAATTGTTACTAAAGGTACTTTACTTATCTCTCTTCTAGCACTATCTTTTTAATACTTTTCCTTTTGAGCGGTACTTGAAAACCTGTATCAGATCCCACTGTTTCGGAGGAGGAGGAGGAGGAGGAGGAGGAAGAGGATGCATGATGTTATTGCGTTTGTCGGCTGTGAATTTTAATGAGTTGAATTTCTGTTTGTGGAAAGCGTGTGTCGGGAGTGGTAGTGACTGTTTAGCATAAATTTAATCAAGAAAAAATAGTTGTAGTAGCACTAGCAGCAGCAGCAGCAGTAGTAGTAGTAGTAGTAGTAGTAGTAGTAGTAGTAGTAGCAGTGGTAGTAGTAGTAGTAGTAGTAGTAGTAGTAGTAGTAGTAGTAGTAGTAGTAGTAGTAGTAATAGTAGTCGTTGTAGTAATAGAAGTAGTAAAAGTGAGCACATTGCAATCTTACCAAAAAATCTATAGTTAAAAATTAAAGAAGCCAATATTAGTGAATAAAAAAGATTAAAAAAAAGGTTATCAATAGAGTAGAACTTTTTTTTTTTTGGCAGGTAGAGCCGATGATGATGATAACTATGTATTTGACGATCATGAACTGTAGTGGTTCATGATAACGTGTTACATAACTTTCCTCGTTTTTTTCTCTCTCTCTCTCTCTCTCTCTCTCTCTCTCTCTCTCTCTCTCTCTCTCTCTCTCTCTCTTACCCATCGTTCCCTCTTCTTTAAGCCTCTGATCGGTAGGTACATAGGCGAGAAAGTCAGTAGGTCAGTGTACATTAGAATTCCTTTAATGTTTTGGCAGGAATCTGGAAATTTCGTGCAGGGAGAGAAACATGAAATAGATGAAGCGTTTATTGAGGTACTGTAAGGAGATGAAACGTTTTTTGAAGTACAGTAAAGGAGTGAAACGTTTATTGAAGTACAGTAAAGGAGATGAAACGTTTATTGAAGTACAGCAAAGGAGTGGAACGTTTATTGAAGTACAGTAAAGGAGATGATACGTTTATTGAAGTACAGCAAAGGAGTGGAGCGTTTATTGAAGTACAGTAAAGGAGATGAAACGTTTTTTTAAGTACAGTAAAGGAGTGGAACGTTTATTGAAGTACAGTAAAGGAGATGAAACGTTTTTTGAAGTACAGTAAAGGAGTGGAACGTTTATTGAAGTACAGTAAAGGAGTGGAGCGTTTATGGGAGTAGAGTAAAGGAGTGAAACGTTTATTGAAGTAAAGTAAAGGACTGAAACGTTTAATGAAGTACAGTAAAGGAGTGGAACGTTCATTTTAGTAGAGAACGAAGGATATCAAACGTTCACTTAAACTGTATATCTTTATGGTCTTGGTAATAAAAGAAGGAGGAGAAGGAAGAGGAGGAGGAATAATAAATAATAATAATAATAATAATAATAATAATAATAATAATAATAATAATAATAATAATAATAATAATAATAATAATAATAATATGAAGAAGAAGAAGAAGAAAAATAATAAGAAGAAGAACTATATTAGACTAGACCTTCTTGAAGTCTCTCGTTGAAGCTGTTGGGATGGGCATATGTTAGGCTATACGACTCTAGTGGGAGATTTACGAAGCTTCTGTGCCATGAGAGAGAGCACACAGAAACTTGAATTAGGTACTTACAGTCAGCCAGTTAATCATTCATTCAGTCAATCAGCCAGCCGGTTAGTCAGTCAGTCAGTCCAGCAAATACTCAATAATGAACTCAAACGGTCATGCAACTAAAGGGTCAGTAGTCAACTAGTTCAGTCAGTCAGTTAATCAGTATGGCAATCAAACAGTCATTTATTGAGTCAGTCAGTTATTGGGTCAGTCGGTCAATCAGTTCATGCCTCATTCATTCTTTAATTAGGTCAGTCATTTAGCCAAGCAGTTATCAGTAGGTCAGTCAGTCTTTTTAGGCCAGTCAGTCAGTCACTCAGTCATTAAGTCATTAAGTCAGTCAGTCAGTCAGTCAGTCAGTCATTAAGTCAGCTAGTCAGTCAGTAAGTCAGGCACCTGTTTTTCCTTTTCATCAAGATATCTCGTTGACCGAATTATGACATTGGTATGGAGAGGAGGAAAGGAAAGAGGGAACAAAGAGTTTAACGGAAAGGGAAAAAAAAGAGAATACTAAAATTAGATAAAGAAAGGAGAGAAAGTAGGAGGAAAACGTGGCTATTGAGGGAAGGAAAGACGAAGGGAAAGTGAGGAGAGAGAGAAAAGGAGGTGGATTTAGAAGACAAGGAGTGTAGGAGAGAAAAAAAAAATGTAAGGGTGGGAAGGAGTGCGGGAAAGGAGAAGAGGAGGAGGAAAAGGAGATGGGAGATAAATTTAAGAGAAAGAGGGAGTGAAAATTGGAGAGAGTAATAGAGGGAGGGACGAAGGGAGGGAGGGAGGGGGAAGGAAGAGGAAGAGGAGGAGGAGGGGGAAGAGGAGGAGGAGGAGGCAGCTTAACCTTGATAAATTTAATTAAACTTGGATTGAACAGCAGGCAAAGGATGGAACGGTGCTCGAGTGAAGGAAGGAAGGAAGGAAGGAAGGAAGGAAGGAAGGAAATAGGAGATGGAAGAAAGAGGAAAAAGGTAAAGGAAAGCTGAATGAATGAAGGAAGGAAGAAAATTGAGGGAAATGAAGGACGAAGGTAGGAGGGAAAGGAAGTAAGGAAGGAAGGAAGGTAGGAGAAGGAGGAAGGAAGGAAGGAAATAGGAAAGGAACAAGAAGGAAAGAATTAAGGGAGGAAGAAGGAAAGAATTAAGGGAGGAAGTAGAGAGAACAATGAGGAAAACAGTGAGAAGGAAAGAAAGAAGGAAGGAAGGAAGGAAATCGAAGGAAGAAAGAAAGGAGAAAACAAGAAAAAAGAATAAAGGAAGAAAAGGAGGAAGAAAAGTGAAGGAAAAGAAGGAATTAGAAAAGCAAAGAAGAAAGGAAAGAAGGAAGGAAGGAAAGACAAGGAGGAAAAAAAGACGAAGAAGGAGGAGGAAAGAACGAAGAAAAGCAAGGAAAGAATGAAGGAACGAAAGAAGTCAGAAAATGAAGGAAAAGAAGGAAGGAAAGAAGGAAGGAAGGAAGGAAGGTGTTTATATCGGTTCAATTCTTGCCTTGCTATTGTTTTCCTCACCACAAGATACATTACTCTCTCTCTCTCTCTCTCTCTCCCCACACACACACACACACACACACACACACACACACACACACACACTTCTATCTCTTCCTTCCTTCTCGTGGTCGTCCATCCTTAACACACGTTTACCTGAAGATGCGCTGAAGGAGGAGGAGGAGGAGAAGAAGGAGGAAGAGGAAGAGGAAGACGAGGAATGTGAAGGGAAAAAAAGAGGAAATATAGAGAGTTAAATAATTAGACATTGGAAAATAAAAACAACAATGAAAAACATATAAAAAAGGATAAAAATGGTTGAATGAGACAAAGGAGAAAGAAGGAAGAGGCAGGAGAAGAAAAGACGATGAAAAAGTAGGAGAAAGAAGAAAATAAAGAAGAGGAGGAGGAGGAGGAGGAGGACACGAGGAGGTAAAATGAAGAGGAGAACTTGGATAACGAAAAAAATAGAAGTAGAGGAGGGGAAAAAGGCAGGAAAAACGAGGAAAACTAAGAAAAGAAATTGAAAAAAGATAGGAAGTGCTTAAAAACGTGGGAATATAGGAGTCTGCCCTTCAGTTTGCGGCGGAGAGGCCCGTCATCCGTTTTCTTTATGATTAAGGGCTTCATGTGGTGTGATTGATGGGTGGTGAGTATTGAACAGTAGTGGTAGTAGACGTAGTAATAGTAGTAGTAGTAGTAGTAGTAGTAGTAGTAGAAGCAATATTAGTAGTGGTAATAGTAGTAGTATCTTATTTTCTTTCTTTATCTTTTCTTCCTCTTATGCGTTTTCCTTATCTCTCCTTCGGCTAATCCAGAAAAAAAATAAAATGACTTAAATATCAGTTTTGAGATACAGTGAGCTATGATAAGTTAAGGATGAGGAAGATAGGAGGAGGAAGAAGGAGATGAGGATGACGAGGAGGAAGAGGAGGTGGGCTGGTGCTAAAGGAAATGGTTGAGCTGAAGGAAGGAAGAATACGAGGAGGAGGAGGAGAATGAGAAGGCTGAATAGAGGAGGAGATATGGTGCTGGTGGTAAGGAGAGGAAGTAATGGTGCTGGAGGAGGTGAAGGAGGAGGAGGAGGAGGAGGAGGAGGAGGAGAAGGAGGAGGAGGAGCTGCGGCGAGTAGGTGGTTTCCCGTGGGAAGAAGAACAGAAGGTTAGAACGATGAAAGAGGCGACGAAGCTGGGAACATTGACGAAACTGCGTAGAGGAAGGAAGAAGAGGAGGAAGAGGGGGAGGAAGAGGAAGAGTTAGAGGCGATAGAGTAGAAGGAGGGAGAGGAAGAAGAGGGAGAGGAAGAGACAGAGGCAATAAGAGGAAGAGGAAGAGGAGGAGGCACAGAATTTGGAGCAAGGCAAGTGAAAAGTGGAGAATGGGAAAGATGAATAATGAATTTTGGGAGACTGAAGTAAAATGAAACGTAGTAGTGGTAGTAGTAGTAGTAGTAGTAGTAGTAGTAGTAGTAGTAGGAGGAGGAGGAGGAGGAGGAGGAGGGAGATGAAGATGATGATAATAAAGAAAGGAATAAGGAGAAATGAAAAGGAATAAGATGCAAAAACTGAAACAAATAAGAACTGCAAAACAGAGGGTGCAGGAGCAGATAACTAAACAGATAGGTTAGTGGATAGATAGATAGATAGATAGATAGACAGACAGAGACAGACAGAGAGAGAGACAATTAGATATGCCTTAGCCAAGCATAAATTAGCTGTTATGGTACAATTTAATCAGTTTTCGACACGTCCAGTAAATCTTGGAAGGATTGATCGTACTCTCCACGCGGACCACAAGGAGAAGGCGGTGATGGAGGTGGTGGTGGTGGTGGTGGTGGTGGAAGAGTAATGTGGAAACGTGAAGATGATTAGATATATAGTGATGTGTGGAGAGAAGAGTGATGTGTAGTGTGGAAATGGGGATATGTGGAGCTGAAAATAATGGCGTTGATAGATGTGGAGCCAGGTATGGTGTGGGATGTGGCGTTCCCATAAGTGGGGCACTGGGTACAGATGGAGAGTGGAATTGTGAATGTGGAGTGTGATAGTGGATATGATCTTTTCATGTGGAGCTGATTTTTTTTTTTTTTTACAACAAAGGAGGCAGCTCAAGGGCACACAAAAAAAGAAAAAAAAAAAAAAAAAAAAATCCCGCTACTCGCTGCTCCTAAAAAAGATACAAAAGAGGTGGCCGAAAGGAAGATCAAATACGGGAGGAGAGGTGTCCTGATACCCTCCTCTTGAAAGAGTTCAAGTCGTAGGCAGGAGGAAATACAGATGAAGGAAGATTGTTCCAGAGTTTACCAGCGTGAGGGATGAAAGAGTGAAGATGCTGGTTAACTCTTGCATAAAGGGTTTGGACAGTATAGGGATGAGCATGAGTAGAAAGTCGAGTGCAGCGGGGCCGCGGGAGGGGGGGAGGCATGCAGTTAGCAAGCTCAGAAGAGCAGTCAGCGTGGAAATATCGATAGAAGATAGAAAGAGAGGCAACGTTGCGGCGGAATTTAAGAGGTAGAAGACTATCAGTATGAGGAGGAGAGCTGATGAGACGAAGAGCCTTAGCCTCCACTCTGTCCAGAAGAGCTGTGTGAGTGGAGACCCCCGACACATGAGATGCATACTCCATACGAGGGCGGACAAGGCCCCTGTATATGGACAGCAACTGTGCAGGGGAGAAGAACTGACGGAGACGGTACAGAACGCCCAGCCTCGAGGAAGCTGATTTAGTAAGAGATGAGATATGAAGTTTCCAGTTGAGATTTTG
Organism: Eriocheir sinensis; assembly: GCF_024679095.1. NCBI lineage: Eukaryota > Metazoa > Arthropoda > Malacostraca > Decapoda > Varunidae > Eriocheir > Eriocheir sinensis. The sequence goes on along the minus strand of NW_026111621.1, from coordinate 535,331 downwards.
AGTTAAGGATAGACCGAGGATGTTTAGTGTTGAGGAAGGTGATAGCTGGGTGTTGTCAAAGAATAGGGGATAGTTGTTTGGAAGATTGTGTCGAGTGGATAGGTGGAGAAACTGTGTTTTTTAGGCGTTGAAGGACACCAGGTTCTTGTTGCCCCAATCGGAGATAATAGTAATGTCTGAGGCTTAGCGTTCTGCAGCCTCCAGCCTTGAGTCGTTAAGTTCCTGAAGGGTGGGTCTTCTATTAAAAGAAGTTGAGTAATGCAGAGTGGAATCATCGGCGTAGGAATGGATAGGACAGTTCGTTTTGGAAAGAAGATCATCAATGAACAACAGAAAAAGAGTGGGAGATAGGACAGAACCCTGTGGGACACCACTGTTAATAGAATTAGGGGAAGAACAGTGACCGTCTACCACGGCAGAAATAGAACGGTCAGAAAGGAAACTGGAGATAAAGGTACAGAGAGAAGGATAGAAACCGTAGGAGGGTAGTTTAGAAAGCAACGATTTGTGCCAGACCCTATCAAAAGCTTTTGATATGTCCAGCGCAATAGCAAAAGTTTTACCGAAACGGCTAAGAGAGGATGACCAAGAGTCAGTTAAGAAGGCTAGGAGATCACCAGTAGAACGCCCCTTGCGGAACCCATACTGGCGATCAGATAGAAGGTCAGAAGTGGAAAGGTGCTTTTGAATCTTCCGGTTAAGGATTGATTCAAAAGCTTTAGATAGACAAGAAAGTAAAGCTATAGGACGGTAGTTTGAGGGATTGGAGCGGTCACCCTTCTTAGGTACAGGCTGTATGAAGGCATACTTCCAGCAAGAAGGAAAGGTAGATGTTGACAGGCAGAGGCGAAAGAGTTTGACCAGGCAGGGTGACAGCACGGAGGCACAGTTTTTAAGGACAATAGGAGGCACTCCATCAGGTCCATAAGCCTTCTGAGGATTGAGGCCAGAGTGGGCATAGAAAACATCATTTTGAAGAATCTTTATAACAGGCATAAAGGAGTCAGAGGGGGGATGAGTAGGAGGAATATGCCCAGAATCGTCCAGAGTGGAGTTTTTAGAAAAAGTTTGAGAGAAGAGTTCAGCCTTAGAGATAGATGAGACGGCAGTGTTGCCGTTCGGACTGAGGAATGGAGGGAAAGATGAAGAAGTGAAGTTGGAGGAGATGTTTTTGGCTAGATGCCAGAAGTCACGGGAAGAGTTAGAGAAAGCAAGGTTTTGACATTTTCTATTAATGAAAGAATTTTTAGTTAGTCGGAGAATAGATTTGGCACGATTTCGGGCAGAAATGTAAAGTTCATAATTAGCATTAGTTTGAAGTCTCTGGTACCTTTTGTGAGCTTCCTCTCTATCATTGACAGCACGAGAACAAGCGTGATTAAACCAAGGCTTTTTAGCGTGAGGAGTAGAGAAAGAACGAGGAATGTATGCCTCCATTCCAGAGACAATCACCTCTGTGATGCGCTGAGCACACACAGAGGGGTCTCTATCCTGGAAGCAATAATTATTCCACGGGAAATCGGAAAAATACATCCTCAGGTCGTCCCACCGAGCTGAAGCAAAATGCCAGAAGCATCGCCTCTTCGGTGGGTCCAGAGGGTGTACAGGACCGATAGGACAGGATGCAGAAATAAGATTGTGATCGGAGGAGCCCAACGGAGAGAACAGTTTGACAGAATAAGTAGAAGGGTTTGAGGTAAGGAAGAGGTCTAGAATGTTGGGCCGGTCTCCAAGACTGTCGGGAATACGTGTAGGGTGCTGGACCAACTGCTCTAGGTCGTTGAGGATAGCAAAGTTGTAGGCTTGTTCACCAGGATGGTCAGTGAAAGAGGATGAAAGCCAAAGCTGGTGGTGAACATTGAAATCTCCTAGGATGGAGATTTCAGCGAAGGGAGAGTGGGTCAAGATGTGCTCCACTTTAGAATTCAAATAGTCAAAGAATTTTACATAGTTGGTAGAGTTAGGTGAGAGATAGACAGCACAGATGTATTTAGTAATAGAATGACAATGAAGTTTTAGCCAGTTGCACCGCGGGGTACCGCCGCGGTGCAACTCGCACACAGATCTTGATCTACGTGGCTTCGGCGTCTGGTTTCCCGCTGCACCTGAAGAGGTACTCCAGGTCCAGCGCGGCAGTGACGGAGGTGGGGCCGGACGCCTCCGGTAAGGCGAAGGCGGCCACCTTCCGCGAGCTGAGGGCTCGCCAGCACCCCCGACGCCGGCAAAGGGTGATGGTCACCTTGTGGGGCCGAGCCCCGCCGCTGGCGCCGCCGTCGGCGGCCAGCACGACGGAGGTGCCGAGCACGGTGCGTCGGATGTTGTGTTTGCTGCAGGTTTTAGGGAACATTCTGCTCACTAGTTTTGTCTCCATTTGTATTGTAAATGTTTGACAAAAGTCATGGTGAACGAGGCGGCGGCAGTTACAACAAAATGAGCTGGTGGCGGCCGCCGCCCCTTGCCCGGCAGAGCCTGCCCCCACTGCTGCCAAGGCTCAGTTTCCTGCATTGTGTGTTTGTGTGTGTGTGTGTGAGAGAGAGAGAGAGAGAGAGAGAGAGAGAGAGAGAGAGAGAGAGAGAGAGAGAGAGAGAGAGAGAGAGAGAGAGAGAGAGAGAGAGAGAGAGAGAGGGGGGGCGTGGTTCTACATATAAATAAGCCATAAATTCTGAGTGCTCCCCATACACACTCGTGGTACAAAAAAAAAAACAATGGTAAACACAATGAAATATAGAAACGACGCAGAGGCTTTTCTTTACGTCCGGAGCAAGAGGCGGAGGAGGAGGAGGAGGAGGAGGAGGAGGGATTTATGTTAAAGTTGACGAAGAATATGTAGATTATGAAAAAAAAAGAGAGAAACGAGGTAGACGATGAAAGGAAAAAGTTTATAATAAAAAAGAAGGAAGAATATGAAGAAGAGAAAGCAGGCGAAGAAGTAAAATATTAACAAGAAGATGAAAAAGAAGAAGTAGAAGAAGAAGAAAAAGAAGAAGATGGGAGAGAAAAGTGGGAGAAAGACTATAAATTAAGAAAAAAGTATAAAAAGAGAAAGTGATTGAACAGAACAAGAAGGAGAAGACAAAAAAGGAGGATACATAGGAAGTGAAGAAGACGTAAAGATGGGGAAAAAATAAAAAATAAAATAAAGAGAGGGAGGAAACCGATAAACAATAAGAAATAGAACAAAACGTAGACATGAAGGAAACGAAGAAAAAGAAAAGAAAATAGAGAAAATACCAACAGAAGTAAGAGTAGCATAGGGAATAAGCAGAAAGCGAGGATGATGAAGAAGGAAGAGCAGGAGAGAGAGAGAGAGAGAGAGAGAGAGAGAGAGAGAGAGAGAGAGAGAGAGAGAGAGAGTGAGAGAGAGAGAGAGAGAGAGAGGGAAGGAGAGAGTAGCGTGTTGGAGAGGAAACAAGGGGGAAGGAGGAACACAAAGGAAGAACAAACAACAGCAGACCTGCTGGTCCTTACGAGGTTGTTTGTGACAAGCTACACTAACTATCTAATCAAAGGTGGAAGATGAAGGACAGCCAAGGCGAAGGCTCCTCCCCCCCCATCCCGCCCGCCAAAGCTGGCAGGAAAGGAAAAAGAACCATGCAGCATGGAAGAACTGCATGGAAATTATGTAGGAAAGAGGAAAGAACACCATTACTGCTACCACTAAGCGGGCGATAAAAGTGGACAAGGACACCAGTATTCGAAAGAACTTAACGTTATTACGACAATGAGTAATATCTGAGTTGCTGGTTGGATTCAAAAAACTTGTCTGATCTATTCTTGAAGGCCGTAACTGTTGTACTATCAACGACATCACAGGGTAGAGAGTTCCAAACATTAACAACTCGATTGAAGAAGAAGTGTTTAGCTTCGTGCGACGATAATCTTTTACCACTCATCTTCAAATTATGATTTCTTCTTGTTCTATTTGATCGATCAATTGTGAAGTAATCTTCCACATTAATATCACTGAATCCTTTAAACATTTTAAACACTTCTATTAGATCGCCTCGCATTCTCCGTTTTGATAGACTGAATAAATTTACTTCTTTAAGCCTTTGTTCATACGATAAATTTCTCAACCTAGGAATCATCTTTGTTACTCTTCGTTGAACCCGTTCCAACTTTTCTATGTCTTTTTTGTAGTAGGGAGACCAAAACTGTACACAGTACTCTAGACGGGGTCGAACTAACGAATTATACAGTTTTAACAATACTTTTTTTCCGATTTATTATTAAAGACTCGTCCGATGAAGCCGACCAATTTGTTTGCAGTTTTAACTACCTCTGAACAATGCTGACCGGGCTTTAAATCGCTTGATATAGTGATTCCAAAATCCTGTTCTTTACTTACTGCAGAAGTTGTTGGCCATTCATTACGTACCGAACGCGATTGTTATTTTTTCCGATGTGCAACACTTTACATTTGTCAACGTTAAATTTCATTTGCCATTGATTGGCCCAACGTGCAAGTCGATCTATATCTGATTGTAAAGCTTCTTCGTCGAGTGTCGTAGTTACTTTACTAGCAATTTTTGTGTCATCAGCAAATTTTGATACTTTGCAAGTGAGCCCATCATCGATATCTTTAACATAAATTAAGAAGAAGTACGCCGCTTTTGACATCGAGCCAGTTAGATGTAACACCGTTTAGAACTACTCTCTGTTTCCGCTCAGAGAGCCAGTCCGGAAGCCAATTGTGAATGTTACCCGAGATACCGTGCGCCAGTAGTTTGCTGAGCAATCGTTGGTGGGGGACCTTATCAAATGCCTTTTGAAAATCCAGATATATATCTACTGATCTGCTTTCATCGAACAGAGGAGAGAGGGAGAGGGAGGAGAGGGAGAGGGAAGCTGGAGATGGGGGGGAGAGAAACTATGCAGAGAAATTCAGAACGACAAACTAAAGTAACCGTGTGTGTGTGTGTGTGTGTGTGTGTGTGTGTGTGTGTGTGGTGGGGAGATGGGCGGGGGAGGAGAAGAAGAGAAGGAAATCACAAAGTTCAAAGATGCTTCACGGATTAAGAAACTTGCCATGCCGGAATAAGCTTCAACTAAATTTTCACTCTCCTAATAGACGAAAGTGGCCGAGGAGTCTTGATCTCAAACTTCTAAGCGGCAGAAGGGTGTTAAGAAGGGTGCTGTTAGTAAGGCTTTGGTAGTTAGCGAGCTTGGTAAAACGCGTAGCAATGGGTTTGGTAGATAATATGGATAATATCAGTACTTCAATTTGATAAAACCATAGGGAGGAGAGGATTAAGAAACAGTGTAGTGGATGAGTGTGAATATAATCATAAGGTGTCAATGCAGCATACATAGAACGAAATGATCGGATGAACTTAATGATAATAAGGAGAGGTATTGCTAGTGGTGGTGAAGTAGAATTGTTGAAAAGGTTTGATGGCTTACTCTTACGATCCACCCTATTACCCCCGCCACACACCCTAAGCAAACAAACAAACAAACATCTGACATACACTCATATTGTCTAGATTTTCCTGCATTCTGTCACACATTTTTCCCACTTTATTTCTGTACCAATCTTTTCATTCAGTTTGCCTTCATGATATTTTTGCTTTCACTTTCCCTTATATCAATCTTTTCTTTATAATTTCCAAGGCCACAAAACGTCATGCAGCTTGTTAAGAGGAGGAGGAGCAGGAAAAGGATGCGTAAGAGTGGGAGGAAAAGGAAGAGAAGGAGGACGAAGAAGGAGAAGGAGAAGATGGATAAGAAGCAGGAAGAGGTGGAGGAAGAGGAAGAGAAGGAGGAGAGGAGGAAGGAGTGGCATCATTTCCTCCACGACTGCCGAACTCGACCACGCGCGACAAGAGAATTTCCTGACAGTTAGTGACAGGCTGAGGCGAGGACAGGGGGAGGGCCGGGAGAAGGGCGGGGAGGAGGACGGCGCGGGCGGAGAAGGGGCAGGGGGGAAGGATGGAAGGGTGACGAAGGGACGAGGGAGGACGAGAACCGGAATGAGGCAAGGAGGAACGTGTGTGTGTGAGTGAGTGTGTGTGTGTGTGTGTGTGTGTGTGTGTGTGTGTATGTGTGTGTGTGTAAATATATAAATAAATTCACACACACACACACACACACACACACACACACACACACACACACACACACACACACACACACATATACACAAGTCAAGGCCGTTTGATAGATATTAAATTATTGATGCAAAGTAATTTAGTATGCAGGCTGGCGGCTTTGATGATCAGTATCTGACGTGCGGCGATGCGGCGACACGACTACCTCCACCTCCCCCCCCCCTACCCCCAAGGCAGCCCATCCACGGCTCGGCCTCCCCCACACTCAGAACGTTGCCTCGGTGGCTCTTCCTGTTCACACATCCCAGTCACATGATTATATTGTAAGTTATTATTAAATGTCCAGGCAAGTGGGAAGAAAAAAAAAATGTCTTCATTATACTCGTATACTGAGAAAAAAAAATCGGAGCTCAGTTTATTTTATTCATATAATGCTATTTTTCCTGCATAGCCATATATATATATATATATATATATATATATATATATATATATATATATATATATATATATATATATATATATATATATATATATATATATATATATATATTATACACACACACACACACACACACACACACACACACACACACACACACACACACACACACACAGTGGTTTTTCGAGAGGGAAGCCTGCGGAAGCGGCGGGACGAGGGGAACACATATAAAAAAAAGAGTGAGCCGGAGAGCAACAAGAAGATTACCGGCGCACAAAGAGGATTGGTGACGTGCCCGTGCGGGTAGGGTGGACGTGGCCAGGAGGGGGGGGAGTGAAAAAAGGAGAAATGTGCCTTACACACACACACACACACACACACACACACACACACACACACACACACACACACACACTAATACAAAACCCATTTACATAGGATACGAGTACATCAAGAAATTTATATACAAACAAATAGATAAGCAGAAAATATAGGAAAGAATATATAAGATAAATATAAAATTGCAATAAATCAAACATAATCAAGTAAACTATTGAATAAATCAATACCAATAAGAAAACAATGGAATATAATTAGAGAGAATAATATATACTACGAAGAAATAAAAAAGACTAAAATATGAGACAATAAAACTGATTAAAGGTAAAAGGTAAGGCCGGGAGCATACGCTATAGCTGCTCGTGGCCTCAACGCTCATCTCCGTCGCAGTGGGCTTTGAGCCTATGGGGGGTAAATACCCACTAACCTTAGACACAGGACTAGTGACACATCTGGGCTACCACAGTTTACCTTCCCCAGGTATCCCCGGGAACCAATATATCGACCAACCCAAAGGGACGGATGAACAGCTGGGTGGGTTGCATGCTAACTGCCCATGCCAGGATTCGAACCAAACCCTGCGGATTTGTAGCTAAGCATGGTATAGTATTTCCACGAGGAACTGGCAGATGGGGTAGTGGCAGCTGCGGCCTCGCTCTGCACCCGCACCTTGCCAGACACTGTTGTTTTTTTTTTTTGTTTTTTTTTTTTTACATTGCTGCCTATTGCGCCGGTAGGCTTCTTCGCGGTGAAACTTGATGGTCGTTCCAAGGCTTCTTTCCGGTGGGTCCTGATGGTCGGCCCAGCCCGTTCTGGCGCAGGCGAGTGCTTATAGTGGCGCCATCTTGCATTGGCTCATGCTGCCCTCCCAGAGCTAATTTTTGATCCTAGAATCTAGAGTCCGGGTTGATAGGTGGTCTTCTGGACAGCATGTGGGTAGTTTTAAGTCACTCGGCGGCGGCTGAAAAGTCCCAGCTTGGTGGCACCGGGCGGGGATTGAACTCGCGTCGTCCTGAACACGAGGCCGTTACTCTGACGACTCAGCCACCGCCTCTCGCTTATTTCTCATGTCAACTATTTACTACCTTCAAATGAATTTGATTAATTAATTGGATAATTCAAAAAGGTCATATAGTGTTAAGATTGTTTTGTTGACAACGTTGGAAGACAACGTTGTCAAGTGTCGTAGTATTTATACAAAATATTTGTTATTATCATGAAAACAAAACAATCTTAACACTATATGACCTTTTTGAATTATCCAATTAATTAATCAAATTCATATAAAGGTAGTAAATAGCTGACATATGAGAGCAAGCGAGAGGTGTTGAGCGTGTGTGGCAACGTGCGGGTGCGGAGCAGGGCCGCACTCGCCACTACCCCATCCGCCAGTTTCTCATGGAAATACTATAACCACTACACCACGGAGGTACTATAAACTCATCAAGGAACCTTATGTTTTTACTAGCTACAATACTAAGTAGTACACAATGTTACATCTCAGTGACTCATTCCAGTTGGGGAAGACAACTGTTGACAGACAAAATATAAATGCTTATTAATTAATATATATATATATATATATATATATATATATACAGTATATATATATATATATATATATATATATATATATATATATATTTAAATATATATATATATATATACAGTACCCTCTCGAGTTTCGCGTTCGTTTCGTTCCGAAGGTATAGCGCTAAACTCGAGAATCGCGAAACTCGAGGTATTGAAAACACTGAAAAAGCGCTTATTTGTTCCGACCCGTGGAGATTTTTTTTTTTATTACATGTGACCTATGGCCCCGGTAGACTATCCATCTGGGCCTGATGGTCGGCCCCGAGCCCGTCATTGCGCAGGCAGCTGTTTATAGTGGCACCATTATAACTGGCTTCTGTTGCCCCCCGGAGCAGGTCACTTTTTTCCTCCTTTACTCCTTTATTATCTCAAAATACGTACTTGGAAAAAGTAAGAAAACAGGAAGAGAGAACGGGTCGTTCCTCCCCAAATCCTTCTCATTTCACCATCTGTGTGTGTGTGTGACAGGTATGGACATGACCTAACCTAGTTAGGTAATGTCCTGACCAATGTCCTGACCTGACTCTCCTTTCTGACCCTCCCTCCTCACACCCTTCTCCTTTCTCCTTGTTTTCATCCTGTCTATATCACCTTTCATGAGAGGGGCTCATAACCAGAGTGAAGCTACACACCTCCTCCCGAGTCGTGGGCTCGCGTGGTATTGAGGCTGCGCCGAGTTGAACCAAACGCGACAGGGAGGAGGCGGCAGGAAGTTCAAACGCGGTTAACGTGTTAATAAGTCTCTCTCTCTCTCTCTCTCTCTCTCTCTCTCTCTCTCTCTCTCTCTCTCTCTCTTTGTCATAGTCACAATGTTTCGAGGAAAACGTCCAGTGTAATAGTACCTTTTAAGATAGCGTTCTTGACGCCGATGGTAAGTAGGCGTGACCCGTACATGTCAAAGCAGCGCGAAAGTCGGGGTGATAATGCGCGAAAGTCGGGATGGTAAGAATTGAGTACTAACCGCGAAACTCGAGGATCGCGAAACTCGGATAGCGCGAAACTCGAGAGGGTACTGTATATATAAAGAGAGAGAGAGAGAGAGAGAGAGAGAGAGAGAGAGAGAGAGAGAGAGAGATTGAGAGATTGAGAGAGAGAGAGAGATGTATATATTTATTTATTTATTCCTCCCCTCCTTCCGTGGCCCCGCTGCACACGGCTTTCTACTCTAGCTCATTACCTTACTTTCCAAACCCCTTATGCAAAAGTTAACCAGCATTTTCATTCTTTCATCCCTTATACTGTTAAACGCTGGAACAGCCTACCTTCATCTATACTTCCTCCTGCCTATGACTTAACGCTTTCAAGAGGAGTATATCAAGACACCTCTCCAGCCAAAACTGACCTCTCTTTTGGCCACTTTTCCCTTTTGTTCTTGTGGGAACAGTGATTAGCACCCTTTTTTTTACACCATTTTGTGTTGCCCTTGAGCTGATTCCTTAGCTGTAAAAAAAAAAAAAAAAAAAAAATATATATATAGATATATATATATATATATATATATATATATATATATATATATATATATATATATATATATATATATATATTATTTTTAGTCTCGATGTAGATATGATATGATATTGAGTTATGTACCCATATCTCGTACCCCCATGTGTAAGGTTTTGTACCCCCTAGGGGTACAGGTATCCCAGGTTAAGAACTACTGTAAACTGAGCACACAAATCCATGGAGCCAGATCTCTTTTGTAATGGTTGCAAATGCTCCTGTCTACAGTAATAGTACAGACAACCTTGAATTATGCATGCTGTATGTTTCTGAAGCAATGGTATATGATAGTTATGTCAGTATTATAATATTGATATTTTCCCACTGTAAGGGTTCTGAGGTGATGGAAGAAGTCAGGAGCAAAGTGAGGAGTATTCTTCCTAGTATTCTTCCATCGCTTCTGGAAGAAGTACGGGAACACCTCCTAAATGAAGTAGGAGTAGAAACAGTTGCTGACCTGAAGTATGTGGAAGCAAAGGACCTTCCCATGTTGAAGAGTATTCAAGTGCGTAGGCTCTTGGACAAATGGAAGCATGGTATGAAAATGTGCCTTGTTTATATTGACTCGCTACAAATGATGAATGAACATTTGTCACATAGCTTTATGTTATGAAGAGAACCATCTTTCAAAGCATCAGCCTCATTTGTAATAGTCTCATCTCTCTTCCTCTTCTTTGAAAAATCACATGTTTTCCTATTTATGTTTTCAAACCTTGTTTGCAACTGTTTATGAAAGGAATCATATCCTGTTCCTATTAGAGTTCCTTCAATCCTGTCCTGAAAGGACTCTGGGTAAGCCTTGACCATAAATATGAATGCCTTTTGGGCAGAAGATTTTGAGACACCATGGGCAAAATTTCCAAAAAGAGATCTGTTGTCAAATTTAAAAAAAGGTACAAGGCCAAAGCCTTCAGCTAAAAGGGAAATGGCTCGAATAATATCTGCTGAAATGTCTAAGATAAGTATGAAGCCAGGAAATAAGGCATTACAATCTATTGCTCAGAAAATGGTCAAGGCCTACCCAGAGTCCTTTCAGGATTGAAGTAATTTTGTGGTGAATCATTCTGACAAGTTTATAAGTAGGGTTGAAGGATTTGTGCAGCAGTGTTTGCATTTTGGTGTGTACATGTGATTGTTGTATGTCATCTGCATATGAGTGTTTGAAGGAGTGCATGTGTTTTATATGTCTGCCTTTTATTGGGTATCCTACTTACAGGGAATGTCATCTTCTTACACAAATTTTCATACATTGTGTTGATTTACCCCTTTTTTTAATTATTTTTTGATACTGTGTGTGTGTGTGTGTGTGCATACTGTAGTATGCACACACACACACACACACACACACACACACATACATATTCCCACTGAAGCCTGTACTTTCAGTTTCAGGAGGACTGTCTACCAGCTCTTCCTGGATATGCTCCCACTGTGAACTTGGGAATTTTGCAGCCACTTACTTCTCCAAAACAACTTTTGTTCCAAGTAGCATAGCTTCATTCCCTTCATCTGTAGAACTCTTACCACAATACTAATCAGAATCATAGCAGAATGGTAACTTGAAATTCAACACAGATCTCAGAGCTTGTGACCAAACCTGATTGACTTGCCCCTGATAAACCGATTAGAGAGTTACGGCCTTAATATTTCACAGTCATTTCACCTACAGATAAACACTCTTCAAATTGTTGAAATGTCTCCCTGACAAGAGAAATAAGAGACCTAATCTTGTACCCCTTGTCGTGTTTACTGTTCATGGCTTCCTCATTATTGCAAAAATGTACCACACCTTTCAAAAGAAGTTAACGATTCCTTGACATTGCTTTCTGTGTGTTTGAGACCCCAAGATCTTCCTTCATAACTAGACCAGTAGTCTCTCAGAGGGTACTTTGTGATATCCAGAAAATACCAGTATGCCAAGAAATGTTTTCAATTCATATACACTTAGTGTAAAATCACACTTAGTTATACATGAAGCTGCATAGCAAATTGTCTCTTTCACAATATGCTTATAGATGCAAGGAGTCATCAACTTCTCAAACAGTTCAAGTGGTGATGAAGTTTCAAAGCTTTCTCTCATTTTCTGCAAGGTTTCAGTGATGTTGAGAATGCTCTTTGACTCTACTGTATTTCGGATCTGTGTGTTTCCAAACAGGATTGTCACAATTTTTTTTCTGCCTCTTGTGACATGTAAGAACACTTACTTTTAAAAACTTTATCCCAGTGTCCTCATTTGAGAACATGCATTTTCTGACACGCTCTCTTTTTGTGAATTGAAAAAAAATGACTTGAAATATAATGTATATGAACACAGGGTAGGAAAAGCATGTTTCATTTGAGTTTTGTTGTAATGTGGATGCTCGATAGAATGAATACTTTTTAGCACAACTTTCATCCACTTCTAGTCCACAAGAAAATGCATATGAATACATCAATCAAAAATAATATTTTGCATGATATAGGTGAAAACACCATGATCTATTGCTTTTGTTCGCATTTGTGTTATGAGATATTTGTTTTCAGGTGCCCACAAATGAGGACACTGGAATATAATGGGTTGAACACCACAACTCTGAAAATGTATGTTCCTACTCTGTTGCTTGGACCACATTGTTAGACACTGAAGGGAAGGAATCAAGTAATGTTCTGTGTATGATGTTTTAAGGACCTCAGTGTGCTTATTACAGGCTCTATAACTTTTGTGAGTCATCTACTTATACACTAAGCCTATATTTCTTGGGTTTGGAAGCATGAGCTTTTAATAAAACACTATTGCAACGTGTATGTGTGTGTGTGTGTGTGTGTGTGTGTGTGTGTGTGTGTGTGTGTGTGTGTGTGAGTGTACTTACACAAACACACACACACACACACACACACACACACACACACACACACACACACACACACACACATACATACACTTCCATACTTCGTACAATCTGCCTTCAGTTAAAAGAAGAATTGCTTCTCAAATTTACATAATTCAAATTCTTTTGTTGAAATTATATTACCTCAGCTGAGTGATAGCAATGAAAATTTTGATTCCACATACCTACAATTAATATATATATATATATATATATATATATATATATATATATATATATATATATATATATATATATATATATATATATATATATATATATATATATATATATATATATATATACACACGCACACGCACACGCACACACACATGCATCCATCCATACATTAATTTTAAGTATGTGGTATAAAAATTCTCACTGTTATCAGTCAGCTGAGGTAATATAATCTCAACAAAAGAATTTGAATTATGCAAATTTAAGTAGCAATTCTTCTTATAACTGAAGGCAGATTGTAAGCAGTACGGAAGTGTTCGTGTGTGTGTGTGTGTGTGTGTGTGTGTGTGTGTGTACATACACACAAACACATACACACACACGTTGCAAAAGTGTTTTTTGAAAAACACACACTTCCAAACCCTAAAAATATGGGTCAGCTATTATGTGTGCCTCTAAAAGTATGTTAATTATAAGAATGGAATCCCCTATTTGAAGAATTTTATTTGAAATATTTTACGGCTTTATATAGTGACAACACTTAAATAAAATAATATCATTCTCACAGGATTTTAACTATATGTTTTCAGCCTGCCCTTCTGTATTTTTTTTCTTTTTCTTCCCAAAAGTAGGTAGTTTCAGGTTACCATAGAATGCCATATCATATGTCACCGCCAAATTGAAAATGTTCAGATATTAATATATTGATGAAAGTCACCACAAGGAAATGTTTCACAAGCAGATTCTCATAAGGAGTGCATTCAAATTGTTGAAAATGTCCACATTCTTTTAGCGTGAGTACCTTAAAATAGACTTACATCCCACATACATCCCATAATGCATCAATAGTTTGAATGTTATTGAAATATCAACTGTTGTTGCTTCTTGCTGTCTTCTACTGCAATTTTCATGCTTACTGCTCTTCTGAACTTCCTAACTGCATGCCTCCCCCCTCCCGAAACCACACCGCACAAAACTTTCTTTACACCCCTGTTCTGTCCATCTTGCTAATGCAAGAGTTAACCAGTAAATTCATTCCTTCAGTCCTTTTACTGGATAACTCTGGAACTCTTCCTGCTGCTGTATTTCCATCTCACAATTTAAATTATTTTAAGAGAGGAGTGTCAAGACACCTCACAAGCTACACTGACTTTTCTTTTTGATTTCTATTGTCTGTTTTCAGCTAGTTACTTTTTAGCAGCCTTCTTGCTACTTTTTATTTCCTGTTCACCACCCTTCCTTTGACATAAACAAAAAGAAATATTGTGAAGTAAGTGGTTGTAAACATAACTTGTAAGGAATCTTTGTTTGTGCAAATTCTTGTGGAATCACGTCCTCTTGCATGGTATCCTGC